>NW_010098827.1:107129-143352 GCF_000699245.1 Pterocles gutturalis
TGGAAAAAACTTTCTCATAATGATTAACTAGTAATGAAAAGGCCAATTGGCTTGAGTAACCCCTGAGGCAAAACCAGGGACTTACTGCACCCACTGGCACCCAATGGAGAAAACGTGTGTGCGTGGGGGGGGCTTCATCTCTGGGGGAAAGTAGCCAGCAGATCCATTGCTGCCCTCTCCTGGATGCATCCTGGGAGAAAGTGGCCAGGAGACCAGGCTGGAGACCAGGTCACTGAAGACATACTGAATCAGCAGGTCTCATGGGAGCTCTAGGCCACTCGTCTTGTTCTGGTTTTTAGTGGTGCTGGGCTGGGGACTCAATCCCTTCAGAAACATGGCTGAGAATAGAGATTCATACCTCTATCTATCCTCTCTGAATGGGCTTTCAAGTACAAATCTGCCAACTTTTAGTGTTCAAAAAGCAGTGCATTTGGCAAATACAGGTGAGCCTGGTTTCTTCATCTGCCGCAGGTGAGCCTACTAGCACCTCCTACCCCTCTGAAGGCTAGTACGGCCTGACACCTTATCCAGCTCTTGGATAGAGGGTCCAGGTGAAGTTGGATGGCACTGCTTCCCCCAGAGGCAAGGTTTGACGGCCTGACCAATTTTTAAATGTTTTGATTGACCTTTGGAAAAGAAGAGATGGCAAGTGCTCTTCCACCAAGCTAGGGCTAGGTCTGATAAACTGATCAGCAATACTTCATCCAGTATTTAGAGCAGGCATTGAAAGCTGTGATTCTTTCACCAAGATGAGACCTCATGTCCACAGAGGATCCTTGATCAATTGATTGACCCCATGATCAATCCAAGAAGCTGGCTCTTTCAAATACAACAAGCCTATTGATTTTTGAATGGCAGGTGGTAATGCACTTGTTTGAAACTCCATTCAAGGGAAGGACATAAAAAAATGTAACTCTTTTCTCTCCTCAAATTATTAGAAACATAGCTGGGAAAGGGAACATTTCCCAGTGTGTGCTGAGTGCTGAAGGCTTGTGTGTAGCGAGCGTCTCATCTTTGAAGGAGTAGCTCTGCCAACACAACTGTCATCAAGTCAGCAGAAAAATCTGAAAAAGCAGGTCAGTAAAAGTTTCCTCAAAAGCAATATTTTATTTTCATGAGTGCTACAGTTTTCAGGTAGGCAAATATTGAGGTTCTGCAGTCTGCACTCCACTGACTTCTATTTTCACCCGTGCGTTCAGTGAAAATATTATTACTCCAGTGGTCTCAATATTTCACACAGCAACATGTTTTACTATGAAAAATACTGTTGTCTAGTGGTCTAAGGGTGGAGAATAGAGTAAGAAATTTTCCTTTTGCCCACATTATAAGCTCCACTGAGAGTGCCATATAAGCAAAATTAACAAGTACCCAACAGCCCAGTGTGTAGGATGAACTCAAATAAAGTAACTCACCATGTGTGGCTTTGTGTGCAAAAGAATTTTCAAGGTGAGACTTGACTAATTTTTGAGTAACTGTCACAACTATAATTATTTTATTAATATTGTAATTAATTAAGAAATATGCTCCATATCCTTTTTTTTTTTTTTTAATTCACCATCCACTGCAGTGTGTCACATTAAATTTAACTACAATGCACTTCTGAACCAAAAATGCTCTATAAGGACAACAGGATGCAGTAGTATCCAAACAATAACAAAAAATAAACAAGTGGTTGCCTTCTGAAAATAGCAAATATTGAGCTTTTACAAAAGAGGGCAGGGGAATTGATAACTGTTGGAAGACGTCACCCAGCTGAATGTGCCTTTACACTTTACTATCTAGGTCTCTTATGCAGGAACCTTCAGGCCTCGTTAAGAAGCACCTGTTCTGGTTTTCAAAGTGCCTCCTGGCTGTGCCTCAGCCATCTTGGGAAGTGCTTCTCTTTTTGCACTCAGAGACAAGAAATTCTCAGGAAAGGTGAGATTTAGAAGATTGGGAGATGGAGTCTTGACTGGACAGCTAGGTCAGTGAATGTGTCTTTATCCTTTAGCTGGATTAATGTAAACCCTGAAACCTTAGAAACAGATCTCCAGAGCTGAGTCAATAGGGCATACATTTTCCCTCAAAAGAAAATTGCTTAAACCAAACTTTTGCCTGATTAACCTGACAGTATTTTTTTTTCTGAAGAAAAAAAAAAAAAAAAGAAAAAGGGAAAAAATAATGGAAAGGGAACACATAGAAAAAGCAGATTCCCTAGAAGAAGTACTGAAACAACTATTCATAATTAATTATTGTGTTCACCTAGATGCTGACAGGTTACAAAACAAATGAAGCAGAAAAGCTGCTTCTCCTAGAATTAGGGTACAATATATCTTAATATTTAGGAAGCAGAAATCGGGAAATGGGAGGACTGCAATGGAGTGAAGAGCTGACAAACACAGTCATGAATGAGAAAAGCTGCACAGGCTAGGATGAAATAAGTGAGAAAACTGGCTGTGGGGTGGAGAACTATGAGGCTTTCTATAAGATGAGATGGTATGGACTTGGTCAGGACTTGTATGAGACCCTTGCCAATTCAGATGATGATCTAGAGTAAACCTTCCTGATCTATCACATGCCCTTACAAGTGTTGATGACAGAAAAACTGGTATCACAGACAAATTTTCAAAAATGTAAATACAGGCATATAAATAAAGGAAAAGCTGATTACAGAAAGATACCTGATAGCTTTTGTCCGAGACTCAAGTTAAAGGGTATAAATAATTCCCATAGCATGATTGCACAATAAAGTAAAAAAACTCCTCAAGGAGAATGTTATATATTTCATTTATTATACATCACTCTTATGTTTACAACTGAAATACATCTTTCCTTGGGGACTATACTATCATTTATTTTAAATCAATGTTTAAAATTAAATGGTAATCCTCAAGAGAGTGGAGACTCTTCAGTTACCAGCCCTTCCAATTGGAAATCTTTCTTTCATGTTTCTGTTTAATACTCAATCCAGGGTTTGAAATTAATTAAAATACATCCTTTCTCTAATCTTTTGATTATTAGCTTCAAAGTTGTTTTTTTTTTTGTAAATACACAGTTCTATAATAACTTCATCTTTTAGCAGTATAGCCAAACTGTTATTAAATGTACAGACTGCATTATCTTCTGACCAATAATCAAAGGAGAAAGGTCTATTGGGGGCAAATTATAGGTTCTTGCTTAGGAACAATCACCTGATGTGTACCTAGTGCATTTATAGTGTTTAATTGCAGTTTCCCACTATCAAAATCAAATACAAGGGGAAACTACTAATAGGATGCAAAGTTTAATGTCACTCAATGCATTATTTTGACGCATCTTGGGACAGGGTTTGACATGGTATTCAATGGCCATTTCACCTGTGGAAGGTACCTTTTTTCAGGCTCACCACACCAACTGAGTACTGTGCTGTGGGGGAATACAGCCTCTTCCTCATAGTCTGCAGAGGTCAGGTCTGGTCTACATATGGAGCCAGAAAATCTGCACTACAAATGTTTGTCATCTATTCACGTCTTCATCTCCTATTAGCATCCTGACCTTCTCATAGCATGCTTGACCTGGTGTTTTGCTTGCACAAGTTACGTGGGAGAAATACAGGGCTTCAGCAACTAGAACTAGCAATGCAATGTGTTTCATCACCTTCACAGAAGATTTCAAACAGAAAGAAGAAATAAAACTCTTGGCTGACAAAAATATATTCTAAATCAGTGGACCCATAAAGCCCAAAGACTATTATGTCCATGTTCTAGATCATTTCAGCTTTGACACTTCCATGGGCACTGGTCTGTAGAGAAATAGCTCTGAAGTACTAATAACCTTGAACTCGTCTTCGTGCTGCCCTGCTCTTATGCATTCATGAGGTCTCACTGTCATTCAAAGGGTCCACAAGGACACTCATCTCTGATTGCAGAAGTAGGGATTTACTGAATACTGTCCATACAGGATTAGTAAAAATGCACTCCCCTGCTCAAATATGGATTTAAACCCTGCATCAGAGCTCTCCAGTGAAAGGAGAACTCAGACATGTGTGGCATCTTACTGTGGGCTCAGGCTCTCATTTGGATAAGGTTTCCTAAAGGCTATGGCTCTTCCTAAACAAGATATTGATATTTGTAAACAGCTCTGTTGCTAGCAATGTGGACTGAGTGTACAGGTGACGGAAATCTTCATTCCAAAACCTACTTTGAGTCTCCTCTTAACCTTTTGTGGGAAGAATAATCAGTGTATACCTTTATAAAGACAAAGCGAGCAGAGTGTGGCTGCAGGAAAGAACGTATTTTCTGAAGGAAAGGGAGTTAAAAAAACCCCCTGCGCTGATACAAAAGTCTGCTAACGAGGTCACACTTCACTCAGTGCAACTGGAAATACAATTTTCTGATACTTAAGGGAAACTGTTAATATAATAAGACTTTTATCAAAGATTAGTTTGAAATGGAAGTTGCTAATAAGATAGGATAGAAAGTAACTAGAGCAGTAAGGGTAACATATCGGAACAGCAACTTTCACATAATTTGAAGACTTTTGTTCTTTCATGTCACATTAGTGACTTTCATATACCTTTTTGCAGTTTTCATACGGTATTAGTGACATTTGCGTCTTAGGAGCAACTTTTCATATATGCTCTCCGAGAGACTTTTGGCATGTGCTGGCAGCTTTCATATTTTATTTAGGATTTTAACTTACTGTCAAATGTTCCATTCCACAAAGATGAAAAGGAAGTCATTGATGCTGTACTTCTTAAACTTCTTAATAAAAGCGTTGATAACAATAGCTGCAGTTCGAAAAAAAGAAATCCCATGCCTCTGTTGCATTTTGGGAAGCAAATTGTGTGGTCCCCGAAACCTGCAGCTATGCAAATGGAAAATTATATTTCATGGTTAATTAAAACTTCCTAGAGGAAAGTGGCCTCTGAAGCTCTCTCAGAAAGTAAATAGAAAAGGAATCAGAAAGTTGGTGGTTGTTTTTCTCCCTTGAGCAGACTATTCATCCCACTGTAAGACCGCAGAGTGAGTGAATGATGGAATATTTGACTGATGTAATTTATGGTGCTCCATATGACAGCCTATTTCAGAGTGCTTGAGGTTTTTACAGTCTCTGGTAGTAGTACCTGCTGCTGAAACAAGAGATTACTCTCCTTGGACAGACAGTAATTTAATAGTACAACTGTGTAGCTAGCCACCTCCTACTGTATTTCACCACCTACTCCAGTCAGCGTTTGATAGATAGGCCTCAGCACTTGGAATATGAAGCACTATGTATCCTGCTCACAGTCTTAGGAGATACATCAAGGGTGAAAAACTGGAAGGAAAATAAATAAATAAAAGTGCTAACAAAGTCAAGTATGCACTGGTTCTCAGTGTTGTTGTTTCTACTGAAAATATACAAGGAAAGTACAAAGGGCCACACTGTATATTGGCTACTGTTGTTTCTCCTAATATCTAGTGTAAATCTGCCCTCTTCCAACTTAAATCCATTACCCCTCGTCCTGTTGCTACATGCTTCTGTAAAAGCCCCTCCCCATCTCTCCTGCAGGCCCCCTTCAGGTACTGGAAGGCCACTATAAAGTCCCCCTGGAGCCTTCTCTTCTTCAGGCTGAACAACCCCAACTCTCTCAGCCTGTCCTCATAGGGGAGGTCCTCCAGCCCTCTGATCATCTTTGTGGCCCTCCTCTGGACCCACTCCAGCAGCTTGACATCCTTCTTGAGTTGGGGGGCCCAGAACTGGACACTGTTCTCCAGGTACACGTCGCGGCTATGCAGAACTTTTGTCTCCATTAGAGAGCCACAGAGATGAGCTCCTGCAGAAGGATGGTGGAGGCAGCAGCAACAGCTCTGCTGGATCACTTCTCTCTTCCACTTGAGAAGTTTCAAAGCCCATAATCCTCAAGTTACAAGTAAGCATGAACAGGGCAGTGTTGGAGATGTGCCACTGTACAGGCAAAAATCTTTGATTTTACCAGGTCAGGGGAAAAAATAGGAGGCTCTGTAACTGCTAATGTAGCCACAGCATGGTAGGGAAGATCTCTGTCCTGGTCCCTGTTAGGATGACTATCCCATTACCTTCTCCAGCAATGACTTAAAAAGCCCGTGGAGATTTCCCACCTCCAGAGTACAGCATCAGCTAAATGATGGCTTCTTAAATGCCCATCTCCCCTTTCATGGCCAGGGAAAGTTTGCACTGGGATAGCTAATGAATAACCCCCCAGCTTCTGGTTTGCGTTACACCTCATGGGCAGGTAAGCCACTTGTGCCATGTTTCCCTGGACTACCAGTTTTCAGCCCCATGACTGAATGCAAACCAGTCGTAAGGTGGAGGAGTCACCTGCCCAGTGAATAGCTTCACTGTTCCTGGCTGCAAAAACAGCAAATATACTTCTTTCTGACTACTGCTTTCATGTTCCTTTTTTGCTTCCTGAGACTACTTAATTCTATCCTTTCCAACCACACTACAGGAAAAAAAAAGGCTTTTAGAATAGCCAGGGGAACTCTCCCAGTGCAAATACTCCCACGAATATTTATTCATGGTAGGATTTGCTCTGCTTTTGCTTTTCTGTGAACATTTCTGTGAATAAATTCTTACTCTTCTAGATCTTTGTGAATTAGCAAAAAGCCAAGTAAATCAATGGATTTTATTTGCAAGAATGTTTGTGAATCCTTCCTCTACTTTCCTACCCCCCCTTTATTTTTTTTTCTGTTGAGCCAACGTTCGAAAGGAAAGGAATTAATTTGCTTTTTCACCTCTTGCACACACACATATCAGCAATTGATTAAGAATGGGACAGGCCAGAGTCAAAAAATCTTGGACAGCTGCAGGTATAATTTGCTACTAATAAGGAGGTGAAGGAACATCCAGCAACATTTATTCTCTGAGGATGCCATCTCCAGCAACTGCCAATCACTTCTGCAAAGATTTGAGTGCTCGCAAGCCCCACTAAACTCAGGTGTGCTGAAGGGTTCCCAGGTGTGCTCAGCAGCTTGCAGAATCAATCCTTCAGCATACGGCTGCGCGAGCGGAGCTCGGTTCTCAGCAGCAGCCATGGGGGAAACCATATTATCAAACAATCCTTGCTGAATAAAATCTGGGTTAAGTCTTCAGCCTTCTGTGGATGTTGTGCTGTGATGTCCTTAAGCAGGGAACCAGCTTTAGGCTAGGAAGAGCACACTGAGCATGTAATCTAGGCACAAGGAAAAACAGGAGCTTTTCTTCACAGTCTCCCTCTCTGCTTATTAGGAGACTACGCATCCTTGGTGCTACAGCCAGCTCTCTCGGAGCTGGCAAGTGTGCTGCGAGCTTTCTGCTAATAAAACCCCTGCTGCAATTCTGAGTCCTCAGATCCTGTTTACAGCCTACTGAAAGGGTTTTTGCACTTTCCCTTGGTCCAACCAACCTGTATTCTGTCTGATACTGCATCTCCTAGTGTTACTTCCTAGAAGCCTAGGTTCTCCCTACTCCCTTTTTGCCCTTTCTGGCCTATCTCATGTTTTTGATTACTGCTCTCCCCTCATCTGCCCTTGAACCCTCAGGAGATTTTTTATTTTATTTTTGCCTCCGTAGTCCACAGCTCTTTTCACCTCCATGTAAATGTGCCCTTAAATATCTCCCTGTATGCCCAAAAGCCCCTAATGCTGATTTTCAGGTTTCTGATCAGCATATTTTCTCTCAGTTTCTCTGTAATGGCTAAAGACACAAAATCCATGCCCAACTCCTCTTTCTCCCACCTCAAGTCTTCACTCTCTTCCCCCTGTCCTGCAGGGAAGTTTTAAGAACTAGAAAACTAGGTTGATGCTGTATTTTCAAGATCAGATTCACTAATACTTCAGGAGTATACTAATAAAACTGCAGATTTTAAAACATTTAGACTTGATCTACTTAATCACTGCTTGCCAGCACAGCCTTTGAGATTTGGACTATCCCTTCCAAGGAGTGTTCTCTGGAATACTCTCTAGTAATATTAAGAGGGATCAAACGTCATTCTTTGAGAATGTAATGTCCTTGATAGATTGTTTTACTTTATCCTTTAGAACAACTTTCCTTTCTAAAAAAGGTGCTTATTCACACACTTGATGGTTTTGAAAACGGAACCCTGTTTGTTAGCCACAGGGCAGGTACACTGCAGGCACCAGCAAAATAATAAATACTTTATATTTCCTGGACAGTAATTCTGAAGTCTTTCAGTAATTCTGAAGAGTTGACATGATGATCAGTAGGGTCTAGATGGCAAGTCATGTCTCCTAAATTTGGCCTGCCTAGGCAAACAGCTAACATTTATGCTTTCTTTAGACATCTTTAATTTTTTTTTTCTCAGTGTTAAATGTCTTCTTCCATAGGAACCCTAGAGAGCATGGATGGTTTTCATCTCATCTGGATGTCCCTGTGCATACCAGGCTGGGCCAAACTCAGCATGATAGTCCACAGAAAAGCATCCAACAAAAATTGTCTTGTTTGTGGCATCAGGATAGCATAGGTTTCTCACCATTGGGCCCCCCACTTTCATATCCTTAAATGGGATTTCAAGGTGAAATGCCACCCTCTGCTCATGTCAGTACTCCTGATATGAGCACCACATGCCGGGTCTTAATTGATGATTATAGGCTAGGATTGACGCTGGGTATTAGCTGTGTGAAGTGACACCCAAGAAGCAATGAGAAAAATATTAATCTGGATTCTATGAGTATTTGTGGTGTGTCATATTCCATGACACACGGGGAACAGCTCAATGAGCTTATATTGCAGCCATCTGAGCTCAGGAATGCTGTAATGGGCTACAGCATGATGTCACTGACACCGCGTTGGTCATACCAGAGAAATGCTGCTCCGTTGGCCAGAGACACAAAAGAGTTGCTGAGAAATGCTGCTTGATCTTACCTACCTCTGTTTCAGGGTGCTAACAGCTTTCCTGAAGTTCTCTATTCCAAAATGAATTTAAAATACATCTTGTAATAAAGCAATCAGTGATAATTCCTGATGTTCGGACTAATACGCAACGACAGCAGAAGTTGCCGCTTACTATTTCTATTATTATGATAAAAATGCATATTTAAAAAAATATGATCTCTTGTTAAAAGTCCAAATACAGATAATATTTAGGGACCACCCATAAACTTTAGAAACCACTCACATATTTTGCAAAAATCGAGCCCCTCAGATTATCTACCAGCGATCCTTTCTTCTTCCTCTTTCCTTCCCTCTGTCTCCTGTGATTCCCACTGTGCCTCCTTTCTGCTACCAGTTCAGGCAGGGCAGGAATGCTCAATAAAGTACTTTTATGTTTTTTGAAGTGATGTGCCATTAAAAGGTTCACGGTATCTGCACATCTTCAGCTTCTGAGACTTTCTAAATCCTGCTAGTAAGTCTTCACTGTGTGTGTTTTTTAACCCCCCGAGTATAAAGGGTAAGGTTTTTTTTTTTCTTTATTATTAAAAACACAAAGAAAACAGTATAAAATCCTCAAGGACCAGCTGCTCTGCAAGGACATTATGAGTGCCCACGGTACTGCTGCAGCATGAGCATCTGTCACTCAAGAAAATGTCATCTTGCCCAACCAAATCCATTGTGCAACCAGGGTGGAGAAAGCACTTCTTTAGAAAGGTTTATGGGCTGTCGTCTGTTTGAATGAGTAACATCTGGACTAGGATGGGCAGGATGCACATTCTTGTTCAACCAAGACGGTGCACCTTAATAGCAAAGAGTGTGTTTTAATTGAAAGGAATACCCCAAACAAAATCTTGAAACAAATGTCACCGCTTCCACATTTTAAACTCACATTATTTTCTAAGTTTTAGTTGGACAAAAATCCAGCTTTCACAAAAATGAATCAATAATCTTTAGGGGTCACAGTTTACTATTCGTAACAAAACTACAACAGATATTTGAGTCAAATATAATGTTATTTTTCTTGGACTTGTTAATCAAATCACCTGTCTGTTAAAAATAATATCCTGCACAGAACTGGGAACTGAATAAGGCTTTTATTTGTGTGGACACAAACACATTAAATTCAGAAATTACCTATGATATCAAGTTATAATATGTACATAACCTGTCAAAATATAAAGCATGAATATTATTAGATCATGTTAAAATTATGTGTGTAGTGGAAGAAGTTTTAAAATATTTATTTTTAATGGCCTCAGATAATCTTACCTGTGCAGGTCTAATACTGGTATAAATCTACCGATTTTACCATTGCAAATCAAGTTCTACCTCCTTAAGTAGGTCTAATCAGCACTAATTAGGCAAGTGTCTTATTTTACTTCCACGTTTAAAGATTACCTTTTCAATCCTTATTATATATACAGCAGTTGCTTTGTTAACATGTGCCACCGTAGGTTAAAAAGCGCTCAGCAGAGTGATTTGTCTGTTTCATATTTTGGCTTTGTTGTTGAATTTTTTTCATTTGTTTTTGCTTTGAAGTGCAGAGCAGCACCCTTTCACTCACCCACCTCTTTTTGAAGGCAAAATGTAAATTACAAGAATTTATTTTCTTTGCTAAAAAACATGTCTTCTTCAGGATTTTTATCACCTTTAGATATAACTTTTTTAAAGATACAAATTTAATCAGAATGTTATGAGATTTCCCAGAGGAGTTTTGCCTTCATTTACAGAGACAACGTTATACTTTTCTCCATTCTTTCACAGAAATAAAGGGAAAATGGGGATAAGACTGATTGCTAAATCACTAGCTGATGATCTAATAGATCAGATTATGATTTTGCACTTGAAGATGTCTTGAAGCAGTATATATATACACATATGTATGTCTCTCTCCACGCACCATATGTACAGATATAGAACTCACCTAACCCTTTTGCCCCAAGAAATCTTTCGCTTTAAAATAAACCCCGCAGTTTCTTTTCCACCAAAAGTTTTTGCAATTCCACAGTAAAGATTATGAGGTACCTTTTCTGCAGAGCTCTGATCAGCAGATTTGATATATGGATTTAGATCAATTTTTTCTTATGGCAAATCTATATGTTATTCTACTTCTTCATTTGGTACTATTTGCTGAGTGGCTGTTACTTGGGAGCAAAGGTCAGTATCTTGCTGTTGGAGCAGCCGAGTAATCTTTTACTCCTCATAAGGGTAGTCAGAGATATTAAATCACAGTTGACGTACCTGAAGCACAGCAACTTCATCCATATTTTATCCGCTGTAAATTTAATACCACAGCACTTTTTAGGGTGATGTATTTATTAACTGGCTGGGGATGAGCAGTACAGAAATTCAGTTTGTTCAGGAAAATAAAATGAAGACACTCTGACAAGTTTATGAAGTAAGCACAATAGCTATTTATTACTTTTTAAACACACAGTGCACCTGAAGGTTTTTAGCAGTGTTTGCTGAAATAAATGAATAAAGCTTCCCAAATCATCTCTGTTTACTTTTCTTTTGAATTTTAATAAAGTTTTTGCTTTATTTTAAAAAGCACATCCCAGCTTCCTTCAGAATAAAATGCATTCTTTATGGAAATAAACATAGCTAAGTGTTCAGATAAGCTGGAGAGGGGCATTGTGGGAAGAGAAACAAATCATTCGCAGCCCTGCTGTATATTAATCCCATCTTTTCCATTTTTGGTTCTAATTTATTTTGTTCTTTACATTCTACCAGCACCAAAATAAATGAAGCCATGAATATAATAACTTTTTAAATGCAAGTACCCGCCTTCTACTGGCTTCTATTGCATTTGAATAACACTTATTATTTTTACTCAGTGTTATTCTTTGCATTTCTCATAGTAAATAATTCACACAGCTTTTTCTTTCATTGTAACTAAGATATGCTTATGTTTGCATGCAACTGAAAAAAAATAATTCTAGATATTTTCATCCTACATAAACTATGGCTTCTATCTCTTTATAACACAGTAAAGAAAAATATTTAGATGTTAAAAAGCATGTTATACTGCCAAAAAAAAGCAACTATGACCTTAATGCTTCTGTTGTATAAAGTGTTTATGATTTTATTGGTGATCATTGAAACCTGATGACTAACACAGCCTGGGAAAACTCAGTTTTGGCTTCCAACCACCTCAGCAATATGCCAAGTGTGGTATGGTGGGTTTGCAGACCACAGTTACATCAGAAAAACGGCACTGGCAGAACTCGAGGAACACCCCGACAGTCTGGTCATCTGGTTTTTGGTTTGTTTTCTTCAGTGACAGAGGACTGTGTGTGTTTGTTCCTTGAACTACGAAGGGACACCCTCTGCAAATCAAATGTCTTTGACTCTATAGGTGCTGTAGATGCCATTTCTGCACAGAGCTATTCTCTTTTTCTATGGTTGTTTATAAAAAGGACAAGTCAAGTAACTAAATGACTACAGCAGCTCTTTACCACTCTCTTGGCTACAGTTTTTGTTTCCTTGGGACAGCCCATACAAAAATAGCTACACAACACTGTGTAGCTTCTTGTTTTTTGACTGCTGCATCATCAAAAATTTGATTATTCAGGTTCTTGGAGATAATATAAGACACCAAACAATAAGATCTCCCTCTTTAACTCTGCCCACGCTGAGGTAGGTAATTAGGCAACTCCTGGTTTGCACCACAAAGACAAGAACAGAAAGAGAAATCCACAGGAAGGGCTGCCTCAGACCGGATCTCCAATTTGCCTCTGGAATTCTGGAATACTTTTCATTTTGTTGCCTCCAGGTTTGTGCAGAAAAAGTCTCATCTGCATTCCTTTAAGGAGATGACATTGTGTTGGTCTCCATCCCTTGCACAGATTCTCACTGCAGGGCCACCTCCTCACTCTTGCTGTTCAGTGCTTCCCAAAGGACCCTTATTATTAAATACCATCTCTCAGTCACACTTTCCTTTTTCTTTTCCTTTCAGCTTCCCTGAACCATTTCCCCCATTCTTGCATCCTCCCAAAATTTCTCACACAGCTTTCCCCCCTCCTCTACCTCCCAGAGTAGAATTTGGCAGCACACTGGCAGCACACTGAGGCCAGTGGGAGAGTGCCCTTTGGTTTCAAGGGGCTTTGGATTACCAGCTAAGCTTCCATGACCACTTGTCCTCTCTGTTGTAAAACTCCACATGAGCATTATGCTACAGAAAGCATCACAGCAGAGGAGCTGGGTGGCTCCACAGGCTAGGAGTGGAAGGCTATAACCACATATTCATCTGCCAGTCAGAGAAGGGAAACCCTGGGGCAAAACTTGCACAAAATAAGCCCCATTATTCAAACTGTGCAAAGGGGAGGAAAAAGAGATGAATTTTGCATTCTGTACTGACATACCAGCAAAGAGTGCTGGCACAGAATAATAATACTTAATAATAACAGTAATAATATTTGTACATAATTTATCATTATACACTACAAACAGCTCAAATCTGGGTACCATGCTATTCTCTTCCAGCTCCGTATCCTCCTCTTGCTATACTCTTTTTATTGGCTTACATGTGCTGTGGAAATTAGTTTTATTCTAATTTGGAGCCTTTGAGGAAAGGTTGAAAAAGCTTGTACTAGTCCATAGTCATTAAAAAACTCAAATGACAGTATTTCATCCTGCTTTTGAGGCTAAAATATTAGCCTTTGAAACATGAATCACACAGCTTAGTTGAGGCTGTGAAGAAGCTTAGGATCATAGCTTTAGTTAAAAATAAGCTTTAATACATAAAGCTGAGGAAAAGGGAGCATAGAGAATACCTCAGAAGTCAAAGTACAGCTACCGAGCAGCTCTGAGTTTGTGTATACTGTGCTGCTCTGCTTTTAACCCAGATACTGTTTGGCTTCACCGAAGGTGAAGGCAGAGAACCAGGGATAGTTTAGAGGGAGGTGTTGGGTGGCATGTAAAGGAAACTGTGTGTTATAAGTCCTAAAGAGTTAACAGTTTGCAACTTCTTTCAGCCTGCAGAAGAACAAAAGATATATTGTTTCACAGTCCTTCCCTCCCTTGCTTCTCAAAACCCCCCTTTTTTTTTTTCTTCTTCTTTTTCCCCTGGCCTTGTAAATCCCATATTGGCAAGCAAGAATGAATGTTATAAAACATCTTCTGAGAGGTCCATACTGCAATAGCCCTTGCACCATCCTAAGTTGCTGGTTGCTCTGAATCTTTTACAGTTTAAATGCAATCCAAAACCAAACCCCAAAATGACACTCCAGCTTACTTATAGAGAAGGGAAAAAACTGATGGAAAACACACCTTGAATCTTAGCTTTGGAAACTGTGCTATCAACTTTTCATCTCACGGGTCCAAGTCTCTGCTCTGCTGCAGACTGGTCCTGGGTTACCTATAACTTGTGGGACAGTGGAGTTTGTCAGGGTCACCTGGTGTCCTTTTAGGGTTGTGTTTGAACAGCCCTGGCCTTCATCTTGCTATTGGCCCTTGAAGGTGGTGTGTGGAAAGGTTATTACGAGTCCGCACAAAGGAAAGACATGAAGACTGCACTCTGAAGAACTGAATTTCAAAAGCTCAATTAATTCCCCTGAGGAAGCCTAAGTTAAAACAATAATCATCACCTTGCTCCCCTCCCACCCGTCAGAGCACAGGTTCCTGATTATCGGGCCGACTGCAGGGAGAGGAGGTTATGCTGCTGCTTAGACCTCCTTCTCAGCCGGTGCCACTCAACTCCTTATTGTAGCAGCATGAAGCCACCTGATTCTAGGGCTGCATTTAAAAATAGTATCCATTTCTCTTTTTCTTTCTTTTTAAAGCAAACTTCTCTGATATACATTGATATTTATAGCTTAGATCTAGGCAGTGCAATTGTAATTTAGGGAGAATACCTGAGGTGCAATACTGATAATTTCTGCAGTAAGCAGTAAATTGTTCATAAAATAGGTACCAGAAAAGTGGTGGTAAAAGAAGCGTTTAAGTATCCAGCTTGCCATTCTCAACTCCATTTGCACTCCTCTGCTCTGAGTGAGGTCTTACAGGGAGGAGAAGGGGTTTAAAGGCACAGCACTCAGACAACAGCACTCTCAGAATGGTTAATTATAGCACAAAGCCCTAAGAAACTTAAGTGGATTTTGCATGGCTTTATGGAAAGTGGAAACTATTCTCTCTGCCATTTGCCAAACCACACACACACTACAGCATAGCAGCTAGAGTTTCAGAGATTTTGTGAAACCAAGTTACACATCAATTTCATTATTTCACTTGCTATGTGAAAGTGCGACATAAAAAGCTCTTGACAAATGACCGCGTCCAACATGTCCTATAACACAGACACCTGGTACGGTCTCAGTAAACTTTTTCCTTGGAAAAGGATGCCGCATCATACTATGTTTTTAAAATCCACACCAGAAAAATAAATGAAACTTCTGTGGAAAACCTTTCCAGTTTCCTTCTTCAAGGGAAAACCTTCCCCAGCCATGCGTGCAAACACACTCCCAAGTGAAACAAGGGGGGAATTTACTATCTCACCCCATTATCTCATATTTGTGTCCTTGCCAACCACTAAGGTTATGCCTGTGGTCTTCCATCCAAAGGGGCAACCACAGAGGATGCCATATATATTTGCATCTCATTCTTTCATTCTTTTTAGAGGTAAGTAGGAGACGCGAAAATGAAGGATCTGAGTATTATGGTTTCAAGATTTACAGTGGAATGGAAGAGAAGGAAAAGAAGGCCAGAAAGTTAATAGGTAGAGACATAATTTATGGAGAGCCAGGGTGTTTTTAGGAAGGTCAGTGATGCTGAATAAACCATGTGGCCTTCATTAATGAACTGCTAAAACTATTAAAGAGTTACCTGCTGTCATCCAAAAGATGTTACTGGAGACCTTATTTCAGCTTCAATATGTGGGTAGCAGATGTATGGATGGATGGGGAAAATGTGGTGAAGAGACCAAAATCACTGTCCTGCAAAGATTTACACATGTGCTTAGCTTCATAAAATACAAACAATCCCACTGAAATAGTTTAGTCAAAAAGGCTACTCAGTGAATAAAGCTAAGCTCTGCATATGAAGCCTTGGAGACATCAGAGGAGGTATCTGGCTGAGAGTGAACCAACAGGTAGTGCAGAAGCTAAACCACTAAATGTATCATTTAGGGTATATGTGGTTCCCAGAAAGTCTGGGACCAAGACTGTTAGCAGACTGCGGCCACCCAAGGATTTGCTAACTAGATAGGCTTTTTATGATTCCCAAAATAGACACAGGTTGCTGTATAGGTAAATAGAACAGTTATTTTGGTTAAATAGAGTTTAACTGTTTCTGATACAGTCATTTATTTGTCAAGTCTACTTTATGTTAATTTAATTATAAGAAAATTGAAAAGTGTGATACATAGCTAAGCCCTTAAGGCTGGTTAATCTATTTGGATTGTAACAAATATAATTTTTATTAACTCAGCCTATTTGGATGGTAACGAGTCTAACCTTTCAGTAGACATTACAGACTCTGAATTATAATCTATTTTATGTAAAACCAGCATTTAGTTCAATAAAAGGAAAGTTCTTTTATCTGTCATTGTGCTAAGGAATTGCTGTATTAATGAGAATGCAATAGGCATCGTGAGCAATTTCCAGAAGCAAGGGTGCCCTCCTTTCTGGATGTGCGTGGAATAGTGCCCAGGTAAATCGTGGCGACAACAATAATTCAGAATGTGGGGATTTTTTTTTTCTTTTTCTGGAAATGATCACAAGAAAAAATATTGGTATGTGCATGAAGAAAAAAATAATAATCACTGTCCACAATAAAATATTTCCCTGCACAATTGGGAGAAAAGCAAAATAAAACAAAACACAAGCCCTAACCAAATGAAATCCATCTGAAATAAACAAACTAAACCAAACTAAAACCTCCAAGACAAACTGCCAAACAAATTACACAAATATCTGCAGACACTGCCTTAATTTCTAGAAAAAATCATGTGTTTGACACAAACTCACAAATTATTTTAGATCTCTTTAGATGAAAAAGAGCTCATTCTCGCTCAGAGTTTTCACATTTTTAATAAAATGCAAAATGCCTACAGAAGTTGAGGTTCTTCTCGCACCACCATTGTGCAATTTCTGGCTCCTTTTTAGAAGTGGAAATGAGGCTTTCTCTATACTTCAGAATACTTTTAAAACCTCAAAGTCCCACCCAAATCCAAGAAACCATCTCAGAAATCCCCAGTGGGAAAAACCCTCCAACTTGTGAAACTTGTGAAAGTGCATGTTTTCACCGGAAGTTCTTGAATCCTAACTGGGGTATTGTGCTGAGCCTGAACATTTGTATTCATGAAGCTTTTGTTGCCATCCTGATGTGGAGAAAGTGAATGTTTTTATGTGTAAGAGGGACATACTCTTTTCATTGTAACATTTTTTAAGCATCTATACAAAGATATTATACTATATAAAGAAAATATTGTTTGTTGACAATATTTTTAGTGTTCTTGAGCGTCCTTTGCATTTCTCAAGACAAGGGTATTGACGAGCTCACTGGGCCTTCAATTTTAGGACTATTATTACTGAAGATAAAACTTTCCAAATGTGCCATTCTTTCGCAGACATTTTAACTGAAAAATTAATAAAATATGGTTGTGTTCCACAACGCACCTTTTTAATACGAGGAAGAGAGAAGCTCACAATTTTTATAGGGAGTTTTCACTTTTCTTGCTATGTAAGCCCCAGTGACAGATGCAAGAAATGTTTAAGAAACTGCAGTAGAGAATAATTGATACCTGAAGTGATTTTAAAATTTGCTTAAATTCTGAAATTTTCAGGGGAACATGGACCTCTTTGAAATAACTACTGGCATTCTAAACATATGAATAATCTGGGTTTTCAAAAACTCTGAAGAGGGACTGTTCACTTGATTAATTGAATTTTAAGGACAAAAAAAATTGCAAGGATTACTTGAGGGTGAAACAGTTAACATTAGTGTGCTGAAATGCTATTATATTCCAGCAGTTCCAATTCTGATACCCATATTTTTAATGGAAATCATTACTTTTAAAAATGGATGGCCAAGAAAGTGCAGATTTTAGAAGGACAACCCTGATGTGAAAATAGCTTCTGAGGGACTCCTGCTCAGGTCATGGAAACTGTGTTTGTAACTTTGTGCGTGTGTCTGTGTGTGTGTGTGCGTGCGCATGTTTAGGAGGCAGGAAGAGAAGATGGTGAAAATGATACTGAGATAGTGTAGATAAGTGCTGGAAAGGTTGTAGGGGAGTCAGATGTCAGCAGCAGTGGAGAAGAAAAATCTTAAATCTCAGAGACAATACATTCCCATCATTTATTTTCTTCTCAGTGGCAGATTCTAAAAGCTGCATCCTCAATTCCAAATGTGCATGAACTTAGTGGTGCCCCACATAACCAGTGCCCTCTAGCCCTACAGCATCCTGGGGAAATATAAAGCACAACAAGCCACTGAAACCTCTCCCCACACTTCATGAAGATATCTCTGTTAAGCACCAGCTTTCTTTGCCTCTTTTATTTTAAAATAAGCTGCAAGCTCTGCTCAGGGTACCACTTTGTGAAAAACTTATATTGTTGAAGAAAATATTACAACACAGTGGTAGACAATTTCTATCTGTGAATGGACTGTACTTATTTCTCCAGCCCTGCTCAGTACTTTTAGATTAGGTTTGGGCTTTTGGTTTTGGGAACATGACCTTTTCCTGACAAACTGCAAAGCTTTGCAGTGAGGTATTATTGCTTGGACGTTCAGAGGAGGCTTCTCTGCTCCTCCTTTCCTTTTTTTATTACATTACTTGTAGTCTGAAATATAGTTTTGTTCTTTTTGTTTTCAATTTTAATTCTGTCAAAGTCATAAACACCGAGCCAAGCATGAAGCCTCTTATCACAATAGATGTCTTCGAACAATGTGACACTGTCAGAAGTTTCTTACCTTGCTCTCCACAAAACCTAAAGAGAACCTTCTGTGAAAGAATGACGATACTGTAAGTTTACATCCTACCTTACTATGAGTAACTGTTTTATGTAAAGTGATATTTACACGTCTTTCTTTAGGTTGTACAATGCCTCCCTCCCTCCTAAAGCATACCTACAGTGACTGCAGCGTATTCAATACGGGTGTGCCACTGTTAATTCTCTGTGCCACCATTAATTCTTCATACAAACACTTATACTACCAGTATTTTCACAAACCGATATTTGCTATTCAGATTTTTACAGGCTTTTATTTCCTTGATATCAATCCCGTTGAACATGGAACAGCTCCATCTCAGGAAAATTTTAGTTGTGTCATTAATAACCAAGAAATCATTTAGTAAAGTAATTGTGCTGAAGGAGCTACTTTATAATCCCAAATTTTATCTATAAAACCAAATGATTACCTTGGGATAAGGAAGTTAATTCATGGTCATACGTTCTGTGGCAGGTTACCACTCTGTCGGTTGGAAGGTACAGAATGGATCACCTTTCTGCTCACACTTCAGCATCTTTGTATATGCTGGGGCTCAATAGGTTCTTTGCAATGTTATGAAATGAACCATTTTTGCTACTCAAGGCAACCATAAAATCCAAGGTCTGAGACCACTGTTTGTCACTGAATGTCAATGTGACACTTAAGGTCTTTATGTAGGTAGGATTTATAGTTTTGTATTACAGCTCCGAGCTTCCAAATCTACCTGGTCTCTCTCCTCTGTATGATTTCTGTTGAATCAACTGTGCTGTTGGGTGCCTGCTGTGGGGGTGGTGTGCACAAGCAGTACTATTTGCTGTTTGTCTTAGAAACTCAGCTGGTACAGACTTCCTAATTAACATGTTCACAAAGGCTGGCTGCAGACATGTTGTCTGAGAATTACGGGTGGCTGATAGACATTCATGCAAGAGAAAGCAGCTATTAAAAAGAATATTGACTAATATTCATTCATGTTTGGGTGCAGGCAAATTGATTTCTTCATTAATAAACCTTGTTTATTAACACAAAGGTCATCCTGAAAGAATTTGCTATGAAACCACAACCAGAAACTTTTCATTGGATTTGGTTTTCCCTATGCCATGTTCCCTCAGGACATGCCTGCCCAAACCTTTCCACTCTCTCTGTCATGATTTATCTTTATTTCTCTTATATTTGAGTGGAATAATGGCTTTGTTACTGAGTCAGCAAAAAACCCGTTTGTCTTTCCCAGATGGATCAACACCTGCCAGCAGGGTGAAGAATCTCAGGCAAACACTGCTAGGGGTAAGAAAAAACACTGTTGTGATTCTGATGTTTGTAAAAAAGCATACACTTTGATTGAGCAGGAGGCTTCCCACACAGAAAACTCCTGGTTTTGGTCATATCTGGAAGCCATTGTGATACCTGGATGCTAAGAGAAGAGGCACTAGAAAGCGCAATAAATTATAAAAATATTACTGTGGTTATTTTGTAACTTAGCATGCTGTTTATATTTGTGAAGGAAAACAGCAGACTTTTTTATATTCAGTGCCACTTGTGCTCATTAAGTAGGTCCCTCAGACCCTTTGGTTGTAACACCTGGAACAAAGAATGAAGTAGGATAGGCTAGGCACTGCAAATATATGATGTAAACACATAAATCTGGCAAGTTACGAATATGCATGTTTATCTGTTGCACTGATACTCTTACATACACAGTGATGATGCTAGCAAGCATGATACATGTGCATGTATCAAATGATGATGCTAGCAAGCATGATACATGTGCATGTATCAAATGTTTAAAGGGAGAGACCTTTATGGTCCATGTGATCAGTAAAACTAGTTTCTAAACACAGTCTTTGAGGTAATGTTAAAGCAGTTATCTGGAGATTTTAAGTGCAATGATTGCTGCATTCATCCATATATTGCTCACTTTGGTGGTCATCCTACAAGATGTACTAGGTGGGAAATCGATGGAAGCTGTTATATTGGATAAAACAACTGAGTACTTTATATTCGTAGACCAATTGTAAGTGATAGTCTTAAAACAGGGGTGCTTGGGTTAAGTCGTTTATGAGCCTGAGATTAATTTACGAACTAGAAGTGAAAAATACGTAACCATTTTAAAACAAAATCTGAATGCATTATAAAAACCTTTGTATAGTGGAGGTGGGGCTTCATAAATTCAAGTGAGGCTAAAGCACCTAGCACCAAATTTATTTTGGTGCCTTTAACAGGAATGAAGTATCACACTGCTTTCCATCACGTAGACATGTATGGAAGACAAAACTTCATGGAGGTACTCACTGGTACAAAGAGGTCAAATAGGAAGACCTGCCACAAAATAGATGGTTCTGACCCAAGGTGAAGTGGAAACCTGTCTCAGATGTGTAAGCATTCATCTTGAAGACTGAGAGGTGCAAATATATATGCTTGATCAATAGAAAGAGTTGTTCACATTATGACTATGACAGGAAACTTGTAGTTAAACGTCTTTCAAGTTTCTTAAGTCTGTGCCGGGTGTCTGGCCTCCACCCTTCTTTGATTACCAGAAAACACTACTGTTGAAACAGCTGAGAAAGAAGGGAACAGTGGACAACTGTGTCAACATTTCTCTTTTCTAGCATTTGTAAGCTCTGCCACTGCAGACCACCACAGGGTCCTGAAGGAGAGGACTCTGGAGATAGCACAGAAGGGCTGGGACAAAATTCATAAGTTATGTGGATCAGTGGACTGGAGAAGCCTTGAGAGATAAGGCTGATGCCTGCTGGTCTAAGGCAATCAGCTGCCTGCATCAAAGGAGTGGCTGGTGAAGGGAAGATTTCGATTCAGTTCCCACTGGAGTCTCAAACACCTGAGGTCAGAATTTGTGTAATCAAAAGCTCAGCACTAACATGGCATTGTGTTGATGATCCCTGCTTTTGGTGCAAAGCCTGGTAAATCAAAAGCAAAGGAGTACAATGGTTTCTGTATGTTTCTTGATAGAAGGAACTGGCTGGTCTCTTTGTAGGAAGTGAAGAAGGTCTGGTGGATACTGTAGTTTGTTCAGGGTTTCCTCAGCAGTATGTCTTGTGCAGTAGTCATGGAGTAATACAGTTCCTCATTTCAAGTGGAGTCTTTCAGATCATCAGTGGTATCTTGGGAAATTACAGCAAGGAAAACCTTCTCCTTTATTGTGGCTAATGTAGACATTGTGGCAGACCCTGATAGAAGGCGATGTGATAATGTATTAGCCTTGTCTACCAGCACATCGAGTAAAAGCCTCATGATTGTCACTTTGGTAACAAAAATCTTGTGTCTATATCTGCCAAAGAGGGCTAGGTGACAGGAGGAAATCTCTGAGCCGTCACAAGGCTGAGAGATGGTGTGATGGCCTGGTGTATGATAGACATAGGGATGCTGAGAGTCTGTATATCTGCCCCTGTTGTCTCAAGGAGGGTTTGGAGGCATTCAGTGGAAAACAACTCAAAATCAAACCTCATGTTTGGAAGGTTGGTAGTTATCTGAGCTCAAGAACTCTATGTACTAGTTCTTTGGATAATTTCTGAGAGGATAGTGTAACAGACCAGCTGAGCTAAATAGATGGCTACAAAACACTGGACCCTGGTGAGCTTGTTTAGGCAATAGAGCCAGTGCTAAGTAGGTATTTGATGAACTCTGTGGAGATTTATTCAGTTCCTGAGTCAAGTGGAACAATTTCAAATGCATGTTGTGGAGCTTAAAAGTATTCTCAGGGATGACGCCAGTGTCCCACTGCTGTGGCAAACTTCTCATGGCTGTACGGCTTGGCTCAGATGACCGTATTGACTGTCACCCTTACCAGCCCCAAAAATTTATGCCTGTCAGATACTGATCTCTTCCTAAAATAGGCTAGGGCTTGTTAAGTTGCTATAGTCAGAAGAACTCTGTGTTATTCAGCAGTTCTGGAGGTGAGACCACTGCTCTCAGCAGGGGTAGGAAGCTGCTCTGCTCCCAGATGGATAAAACAGCTCTGCTCCCAGATGGTGACTCTTAGAAACGGAAAAAATAAAGACCTCCCAACACTGAGCACAGTATCCAAGGTGATTCTCACCAAAGTACAGAACCTACGTGAGGCACTCGTGAGAAGGACAAGAAAAAACCCAGAAACCTTACTGAGGCCCAGGGAAGGATATTGGGGTGAGTTCTAGTAATGAGCCTGCAAAAAGTAAGGAGTGAAATACATCAAGGATTTTGAAAATGTCTTTCTTTAGGAGGTTAGTGTTGATATAGTTGAAGGACTACTCTGAAACTGAAAATTTTTGAAGATTCAGGTCTTTGGAAGTGGTTATGAAGTTTGTTCGACCTTATCTTTAAGACAGCTTGTGACATTCCTCCTGGAAAAAGTCTAGATGAATCAGAGTTCTACTTCAATGTAATGGTTATGAGGAACCATATAAGGCATATGGTGGGGAGGGGTTGAGGGCTTGTGTCAGTCACTTGAAGAAGAATGAAAACAGACAACGAAAAAGCACTGGAAACAGTAATTTAAAGAGGGATCAGAATATAATATTTGAAGAGTTGAGTGAGCTAGAAAAGAAGGGATGAGGTATAATTGTACAAATTGCAAAGTCATGTACTTCAGGACTAATAACAAGTATCTCTGTTATAGGCTGACAACTCATTGTTTTGAAATGACAGAAGAGGGGAATACCTAGGACATATCAGTTGATCACAGCAAGTCTGTGAACTTCAGGTTGATTTGGCTGTGAAAAGTACAAACCTAATCCTCAAATATGTCAGGTATTTTCAGTGTATATTGAGAAGTATTAATGCTTCTATACAGCTGAGACTTCTGAAAAACTGTGTGCAGCTTGGTTCACTTGTGTTCAGCAAAGATGAACATGCTTGGACGTTTAGAGGAACAGAAACCACATTTTGACAGGAGACCTGCAGAGGCTTAACTTTGCAAAGCAAAGGCTAACAGAATGTTTTTGTTTTATAAACAAAATTCAATATAGGTTTAAAAACATAAACGGAAAATGCTACTTAAATAAAGACAACAGTAAATGCAGAAGAAGAAAATTGCATATGATCATGAATACATTAAGGCTGTGAAATGAGAAGGCAGTTTGTAACAGCCAGGAAGAGAAGCAAATGGAGGAAGAAGCTTAGATACTATGATTCCCTAGGATCGAGGTATGTTCCTCATTCAAAACTAGTGTGGGTACCTCCATGTGTCACCACATTTGCCGTCTATTACACATATTGTAAATTAGAAAGGTTGTTTAAAAATATATGTAGTGAAATTAAAAGCACTTTTGGAAGATTATAAAATACATTAAATTTGAAAATTTGACCAAATTATAAGTTATTTGTCCAAATGATAAGTCAATTTTCAAAACTGTCATATTTTTTTTCATAAAAAAGAGTCTAAACCTGCACTTCAAGTGTGAAGTTAATGTTAGGTAGGTAGCAACAAACAGGTCCTGAGCGACAGACAATACCTTTAGAAGAGAATGGAAACACTTAAAATATACCACCAGAATTTTACTCTAGTGTGGAAATTTTGAATATGGTTCATCCATGTGTGTAAAGCTGGGAAAAACACATAGGAAAAGAGGTAGACACACTTCTAGTGCACATTTAAATACATATATGTTTGAATACTTATCAAAAACTTGGGAATAGAATAAAAACTCCAGGTCTGTATATACCTGCCTATTTAACGCTTGACATAGGATATGGTATTTCCTTTCGTCTGTACCACAGAAGCAAAACAATGAAGAATATTAATAATGAAATAAACAGCAGATACAGTAGAAAGTAGATTTTTTTTTCTTTTTGGGACCCTCATTTATACTAGATAATTTGCAATTAATACTTTATGAAAATTGCCTGTTTTGTATGCATGAGCAGACAAAAAGCTTCCTAAGAGCATCATTGTTTCTTTAACGAAAGATACAATGCTAGTGACATTACCAGTATTATACACTTGAACCACAGTTGGTGGAGACGACATCTTCTATAGTGTGCTGTCATGCATTTAGGACTAAATCTTATTGCAGCAAGTGGATGTTTTGCCACTGAATTCAAAAGGATACGGATTTGGCCCTCATTACTTGCCTCC
Organism: Pterocles gutturalis; assembly: GCF_000699245.1. Lineage (NCBI taxonomy): Eukaryota > Metazoa > Chordata > Aves > Pterocliformes > Pteroclidae > Pterocles > Pterocles gutturalis. Next base: position 131,974 of record NW_010098827.1, read on the forward strand.
ATTTCTCCATCTAATTAAAGCATTTGAATGCTGACAGGTCACTGGAATGAATGCCCAATTAATTACTGATTTGTTCATCATAGCCACAGCCTGAATGCTATGAGTTTATACTGTAGACTCAAAATGATTCCTCCTTGAATTTGAGCTGTGCTCAAAATAATCAGACACTTTTGCACAACACGAAAGAAAAGCCCAGATAAATGTATTTTAAAAAGTATGTTAAATTTGTGCATTCAATATGTATTGGAGATACTACAGGAGCTTTTCCTATTGTATGTGTCATGTACATATAAGTGTTAAATACAAAGTGCATACTGTACAGTAGGTTAATTTTTCTGCCAGCTGAATTAACAAATATGCAAATTATAAAGGATGTCAGAGCACTAAAGAAACATCTGCTAACCAAAGTAAAAAATAATGATAATGACGATAAATAAGGGAAGACAAAAGTAAGTATTGTTTGAGGTGGATTTTCACCCAGCTGTACATTACTATAAAGGAGTTATGAAAGAAGACTGCCCTATTAGCTGACAATCTCGAACAGGTTCAGAAAGCAATTTTTAAGTGTCGAAAGTCATTCTTGTGACAATGTGTTTTCTTAATTTCTGTTATTTGGAAGCCCTTTATGAATGCACCCTCTCATCAGGAGAGCAGGATGCTGGAAGGAAAATCAATTTTGTGGAGGATTTCAGCATTTTGAAATGTGACTTTGGTCATATTAGGAACAGCTACCAGAAAACAAACCAACAAGGAGATTCTTTACAAGGCAACTCTTACCCCAAGGCTGTCCTCCTAGAGGTCTCCCTAAGAGCATGAACGGGAAAGCTCTGAGGTCCCTGTAGCAATCTGCTTGAAGAGCTGCCCCGCATCACAGACTCTGAGCATCCAGCGTCTCCCATCACATGGCTGCCAAGAAGCTGGGCAGGTGACCTTGCAGATGAGAGGGAGGAGAGAAAGGGTCCACTGAAATCATTCTAGCTACCTCCCATCATTGCGTTTCACTCACTCAAATGCAATTCAAAGTATACACTACCCAGGTTAGCAGAAACAGCACTTCATCTGGTATCATGACAGGCACAGCTTACAACCGCTTAGGAGTTTCATTTGCAGATTCATTTGTATGGTGAACCAATGTCAAGATGCCTTTAGATATTTATATATGTAGAGATTCTGTTATCCTTATTTACACAATGTCAAGATGTTGACTACTGTGAGCAATACATAGGTGAAGACAACACTGACCTTTCTGCTAGTTCTACAGATTGGAAGTCAACAATCATTATTTAGAAGCAGAAACGGGATAAACTCTGTAGCTAAATGATTATAACATTCCAACTTTTTCATTTTAGCATTAAGTTTAACTTCAGCATTGATAGCAAAATGTTCTTTGTATCTTCTTAGTGACTACCACACACTATAACAATATAACAAGCTAACCACCAATGATAGTATATTATAGAATCATGGAATCACAGAATGGTTTGGGTTGGAAAGGACCTTGAAGATCATTGAGTTCCAATGCCCCTGCCACGGGCAGGGACACCTTCCACTAGACCAGGTTGCCCAAAGTCTCATCCAGCCTGGCTTTGAACACCTCCAGGGATGGGGCATCCACAGCTTCTCTGGGCAACCTGTTCCAGTGTCTAACCACCCTCACAGTGAAAAATTTCTTCCTAATATCTAATCTAAATCTGCCCTCTTTCAGTTAATAACTGTTACCCCTTGTCCTCTCACTACGCTCCCTGATAAAGAGTGTTTCCCCATCTCTCCTGTAGGCTCCCTTCAGGTACTGGCTCTCCTTGAAGCCTTCTTTTCTGCAGGCTGAACAACCCCAATTCTTTCAGCCTGTCCTTACAGGGGAGGTGCTCCAGCCCTCTGACCATTTTCGTGGCTCTCCTGACTGAACTAGCTCCAACAGGTCCAGGTCTTTTTTATGTTGGAGGCCCCACATCTGAACACAGTACTCCAGGTGGGATCTCATGAGAGCAGAGTAGAGGGTGAGAATCACCTCCTTTGACCTGCTGCTAACGTTTCTTTTGATGCAGCCCAGGACACTACTGTCTTTCTGGGCTACAAGAATTATGTATGGATATGCATATTATCACCTTCCTGTCTCCCCCTCTCATGTTCTTCCTTTTCAGGACATGAAAACCTGCTCTGGAATAAAAGCTTTCTCAGGCAGCCTCTGTGATCAGTCCCTGCATTTGGGTGTCATTCAAAATACCTTCCATGTTCTGTCACTCTCCATAATATCCATCACTTTGTGCATGGTCCTTCTAATCAGATTCCCTGTGGTTCTGTCATTTATGGTCAGTATAAAGGTAGTTCTAGCTCATCTCCAGCAATCCCTGACAATTAAATCTTGTATCCTGTGTGATGAATGGCCTCATTTTTCTTCCTTATGTCCCAAGGAAAAATATACAGTGACTGAGATGCTGCCTACAGAAATGGCTTGGAGTAGTTTGCAGTCCTCCAAAAGATTTAAGAACAATATTTGGTACAGTCCATCTTAAAATAAAATGCAAAATATTACTCCATCCACGCTGAAGAGGACAAATGAAATTAAGTACACCATGTACACGGTCTAGAATTTCTTTCAGCCATATTCATTCATTGTCTAAATAGTGTGTGAAGGCTGTGAGAACTCAACTGCTTTATAGTTATGACTAACAGCTGAGTAATAAAAACATCATGAGCCAGAGTGAAATGTAGGCAGGTTGACCCTTAGCATTCTTACAGCTTTTAGAGCATGCATATATACTTTTCCCTCTTTTCCCACTACTTCTGTGGCTAGGAGACAAAGCAAGCATCAAATTGCAACACAGATCGGAGACCTCAATGGCTATGTAGGTACAGTTTTGTTATGTAAATTTGTCTAAATCAAGACTCTAGCACTTCTGTGGTTCCTAGTTCCCTGGTATTTCTGAATTGGTTCAATGTGGGCAAAGCACCAAGATGAACAGAGAGTGATTTCCCATGGCTGTATAAGTTACTAATAGCTAATATGGGTTTTAGAAATGGTAGAAGACCTTGTTATTACTCCAGTGTCCCCAGAGTGTCTATGTCCTTTATGAAATGTTTTTTCTTTCATCTTCAGCTACAAGGAATACAGTTTCCTCTAGACAGTAAAAAAATTGCAGGTCAGACCTAAAAAGAAAATGCAGGTTTTTGAGTACCCTCCTTCAAACAAGAGCTTTAGAAGTTTCTCTGTTCATGAACACTTCAGGAATTCTGAATAGTAGTAGATCAACACTACAACATTTATTACACTTTAGTAAAATAACAGTTTTAGCTTAAGTCTTTCTAAATAAAGATTGGATTCAACTGTGGATTGGACGGATGACATATACTCACTTTCTGTCTTTCCCCAAAAGTCATAGCGAATATGGAATATTTAAAGTTTCAATTAAGTCTGCTTAATATCCTCTAAAATAATTTTTTCTTCTTGCTCAACCCAGCATTAGAAGAGCAAGTATCTAAGTACTATGGAAGACTCTTTAAGCAGAACTGCAAAAGGAACCTTACAAAAAATAAAGAAGCAAGCTCTGGTTTTGCCTCATTTCCCAGCCAGTTCCACAGACTCAATAAATTCAGAAACTCTGGAAATGTTTCAGCTACTCTTCCCAAATGTTGAGGTACTTATCCAATTTTTTTTTGGTTTGTTCACATTAAATGTGAAACAGACATTCCCTCCATCTCCATTTATAAATCTGTAATCACTCTATGTTATTTGTTAATACTGTAACCACTTCTTTATTATACCTGGAGTAGTAAAGTAGTCTGTGTCTAAGTACACATTATTACTATTACAAAAGTACAATTCAGGTCCTTTAGAATATTCCAAAAACATTCAATATTTTTCTATACTCATGCAACGGCAGTGGTGAAAACATTTTAGGATCCATAAGGAAAATGAGTATGGAAAATATTATTGTATATTTATATAAATCAGAGACACAGCTTCAAATTAACACTGTATTCAGTGTTGGGAATTCTGTCTTTAAATAAAGAAAAGAAGAAGGAAAATGAAAACAGTCAGAATAATTACTATCAGAATGTGAAGATTACAGATAATAGCCAGAAAGTACACAAAATAATGAATGGTATACATGGGACAGGAAACTTCTATTTATCCTGTTTGATCAAAGAAGAAGGAGATATTCAATTAAATTTAAAAATGGCAATACCAAGCTGTTTTTAAAAAGGTCCCATTTTCAACACAGGGTACCATTAGTTTGGAACCTGATCATCACGAGGTATTACTGAAAAGTTCAGAATGGAAGTTCTGCGTATTGAAAATGAAGAAAAGGATAATTGAAAGGAACTGGGCTCCGTAAGCATCACATAGCCAACTTTTTGGCAAATGGGTCTTAAAAGGAAATACTTGTCTTGGGACGGATTTTCCTGTATTTGCTCATTGTAGGCAGTATTCCTGAAGCTTCTTTAAAGCCAACTACCAAAACAAATAAGTCAAAAGATCTTGTTTTAGTTTTTTTCCAATATGATAATTCCTGTGAACTCTTATTTCCTTAGTATAATGAATCTTTCCAACATTGGTCGATTTTACTCAAAGTCTGACCAAATTGATGCTACAGTGGCTCATTAATATAGGAGAAAAATTGAGTCAATTTTCATGAAATGAGAATGGGAAAAATACACTTTCTTCTTGGAAACAACTGTCATATGATATACCAGTTTTAAAGCAAGGGAAGAAAACTGGAACTAGTTGAAAACTGGTTGATTTAATTGACCTGTAGCTGCTTCAAAACAGTGCTTGATTCAGTGCTTTATCCTTCAATCAGGAGTTTCTTGAAGACCGCATAGCACCCTCCCCCCCAAAAAAGGCTGTTTGCATCTGTGCAAAATTGGCTCTATCAGGAGTCCGTGCTGATTTTCTAAACTTTTGACCATGAATCCTTGTGAGATAGTGAGTACTTACAGGTAGCAGAGAAGCAATGAAAGACAGGGAGAAATTAAGATTTCTGTTCACTAGAATAATAGAATCATAGAATCATTAAGGTTGGAAAGACCTCAAGGATCATCAAGTCCAACCCAACACCACCTAACTCACTAAACCATGTCCCTAAGCACCACATCTACACGTTTCTTGAACACCTCCAGGGATGGTGACTCAACCACCTCCCTGGGTAGCCTGTTCCAATGTCTGACCACTCTTTCAGTGAAGAAATTTTTCCTAATATCCAGCCTAAACCTCCCCTGGTGTAACTTGAGGCCATTTCCTCTTGTCCTATCACTTGTTACTTTAGAGAAGAGGCCAGCACCCACCTCACTACACCCTCATTTCAGGCAGTTGTAGAGAGTGATAAGGTCTCCTCTCAGCCTCCTCTTCGCTAGACTAAACAACCCCAGCTCCCTCAGCCGCTCCTCATAAGACCTGTGCTCCAGACCCTTCACCAGCTTCGTTGCCCTTCTCTGGACTCGCTCCAGCACCTCAATGTCCTACTACTGACTTTGTAGACTCTTACTTCTTGAATGTGACATATATGTCCATTTAACCATTCACATCTTCCATATGTACCTATACAGAATGAGCCCACAGGACAGTGGAAGTCATGGAAGGCAGTCTGACTAGCCCGAAGTACATATGCTACAATGTTGAAAGGTCAAAAGATGCATTGTTCCTCCTGATAAACCAGACACTACTTTCAGAAATTATTTACTTTTGGTTTTGTCTTATTGATATTGCCCTGATAATCACAGACTTCTCTATCACATTCACAGAACTCATTGAAAAGTTTCTCCCATTTCACAGGTTTAAAGAATCAAAATAATTGAGGTTAGAAGGGAGGTCTCTTGTCCAACCTCCTGCTGCTCAAAACAGGGTCAGTAATGAGATCAGTCAAAGTTGCACAATTGCCTGTAAAAATCTCCAAGGATGGAGACTGTAACCTGCTCCCCTGATCAACTGTCCTCATGGGGAAAAAAGTTCCTCCTTATACCCAGTCTGAACCTCTCTTTTAACTTGTGTCTTCTGTCTCTTGTCTTCCCGCCGTGCACTCCTGTTTCCTTGATGTCCCTCTTCTAGGTATAGGAAGGTCGCTGAGAGGTTTCCTGGGCCATCTTATCTTCCAGCTGGACAAAACCAGCTCCTTCACTCCTTTCTCATTTCACAGTCCTCCAGCCACCAACCATGTTGGTAGTTATCCACCAAATTTACTCCGTCTTGTTGATGTATTTCCTGTATTGGCGGGTAGTGGAAAAAAACTGAATGCAGTATTCCAGATGTGGTCTAGCAAGTGTCGTGTTGTGGGGAGGATAATTTCCCTCCATCTGTTGGCTACACTCCTGTTTGTATGGACCAGCATGTTTTTGTCTGTCTTTGCTTACAGGGCACACTGCAATCTCACGTACAGCTCACTGCCCACCAAGACCTGCAGGGAGTTTTCCACAGAGCTGCTTCCTAGCCAGTCCATTCCCAGTCTGTGTGGTTTGCCCTGGGCTTTTCCTTCCCAGGTACACAACTTGGCAGTTGTCCCTGTTGAATTTTATGCGGTTCCTGTCAGCCTGTTCCTCCAGCCTGCTTAACTCTGAATGGCAGTCCTGCCCTTGAACGAATTATTCTCCTACCTTAGCCTAGTTTTCAAAACTGACCAGGATGCACTGCACTACCTTCTTCAGGTCACTGATAAAGATGGTAAACAGAACAGCTCCCAATTTACAACCCTGCAGTATTCCACTTGTTACCACCCTCCAGGTGGACTAAAAGTAGATGACCAATTAACCACTACCTTCTAAGCCCAGCCATTCACCCAGTTTTTAACCTGTCTGGTTGTTCACACATCCAGACCATAGTGTCCAAACTTGGACACAAAAGTATAGTGGGACACCATGTCAGAAGCCTTGCTAAAAGCAAGGTAAATAACGTCTGTGCCTTTCCCTTCATACACAAATCCAGTCATGTAATGAGTGAAGGCAGTTGAGTTGGAAGCCATGATTTACTCTTGATAAATCCATGCTGGTTGTTCTCAGTCACTTTCTTCTCTTTTGTAGGTCAAGAGGACTCCATGATTTCCCAGGGACTGATCTGAGGCTGACTGGCCTATTGTTCTGTTTCCTTGTGGTGCTTTTCAAAGATGGGCACATATGCCTTTCTCCAGTCATTGAGGACCTCCCCTAGTTTTTATGACCTTTCAGACATGAGAGAGATCAGCCTAGCAAGGGCACCACCGGCTCTTCCAGCACTCACAGAGGCAACCTGTTTAGCCGCCTAGGTTTGTATTGGTTGAGTCCCCTCATGCTCCCTTGAGTTTCCTGAATTGACCCTCACCAGCTGCTGGTTCTTCTGCTCCTCCTGAACCCTATCTCAAACACAGAGAACCTGAAGACCTAGCTTGTGAAGACTAGGGCAAAGAAAGCATAAGTACCTCAGCCTTGTTTGTGTTTGCTGTTACTAATACACACACATACAACAACACCCCACAGCACCCCAATTCTGCAACAGTCCCACATATTTCTTGTTCAACCTTGGAGTACTAATGTAGTGGCAGAAATGGCAGAAGATTTTCTTGTTATAAGAGGATCACAGAATGTTTGAGGTTAGAATCATGTGGGGGTCATCTTGTCCAACTGCCCCTGCTCAAGCAGGATTGTCTACTGCAAGGATGGCAACTCCACAACCTCTCTGGGTAACGTGTTTCAGTGCTCTGTCACCCTCACAGTAAAAAAGTGTTTCCTGAGTTTCAGACGGAGTCTCTGTGTTTCAGCTTGTGCCCACTGCCTCTTGTTCTGTCACTGACCACCACTTAAAAAAGCCTGTCTCAGTCTTTACATACTCTGTATTTATACACATGGATGAGATCCCTCCTGAGCCTTCTCTTCTCCAGGTTGAACAGTCCCAGCTCTCTCAGCCTCTCCTCATATGAAAAATACTCCATTCCCTTAATCACCTTGGTGATCCTTCATTGGAATCTCTCCAGTATGTCCATGTTGAGCCCAGAGCTGAACCGATCACTGCAGATGTGGCCTCACCAGTGCTGAGAAAAGGAGAAGGATCACTTCCCTTGACCTCCTGGCAATACTTTACCTAATGCACGCCAGGATATCATACACTTTACAACCCTTCCAGGCATCAACTTTAAGTGAGCTTTGGTTTTCCTAACACCATCACTACATGCTCAAAGTTCATAATTTCCTCCTTTGCAGCCTGTCCATGCTTCCAGCATGTATATGCTACTCTTTTTTTTACACTGAAGCTCAGTCATGTGTTCCCTGTTTAGCTAGTCTAGTCTTCTGATATCTCTACTTACTTTCCTGAGTATCATGACAACCCATAATTGTGAGTGGAGGAGGTTGTCTTCAAAGGCATGTCAGCTTTCCAGAGATACTTCACCCTCCAGAGGTGCCTCGCATGTGATCTCACCTACTAGTTCCCCAAATGAGGTGCATTCTGCTTTTCTGAAGTCCAGAGTCTATATTCTGCTACTCTGCTTCCTTGCTTGCCTTAGGACCTCAGGCCCCACAACTTCATGGTCATTACAGTCAAAGCTGCTTTTGATTGTCATGTCCCCAAGAAGTTCTTCTTTGGCTGTGAAGAGCAGATCTAGCTGATTTAAAAGATCCAGTCATGACTGTGCCTGGAATTAATATTTGTGGTATTATATGTTACAATCATATACCAATAAACCAGTATTCCCAAAATTCCCCAGACAGGCCCAGACTTCTCACTGGGAGAAGTAGGGGCTGGTATGAAAACACCCTAATGCTAATACCACTGGGAATTTACACCCCTCTTTGTTTCTTCCCCATATCAAAAAAACACTGAAAAATGCCAAGTGAAAAAATTAAATGGGGATTTACCTGATTCTTAAATCATTTTGATTCTCATAAACACTTTATTTTTCTTGCATGTATAGTCTTAGGAAAAAACGAGGAAAGCTTAGGAAAACTTTTGCATTCACTGACATTCTAGTTGAAGTTAGGATAAATCAGTATTATTTTGCGACCTTTTTTTTTTTTTTTTTGAACTAATTTCCTCACTTCTCAGCAGGTGAAACCTACTGCCAGTTAGAGACTTACAGTGTTCAGCATCCATTCTGATGCAGACTGAAAAAGGCAAGTCTCTTGCTGGCTGGGGACAATGAAGTCATTAATCAAAATCACTCTCCATCTCCATTGATGATGGGAGGAAAAAAACCCTGTCTACTATCGGGGTGCAAAACTAAACTAGAAACTTTGGGCTACAAGGTCAGAAAAAGAGGTAATATGGTACAAGTTCTAGGGAAAATGGTAGGAGGGGAAGCACATCTCTTGTGCTTGGATCTTGGGGCTGACCTTTGGGTTTCATTGTAATTTAAAGTAGCTTCAAGGCTACCTTGAGGTATTGCTGATTCATTCATTCGTTGCTGCCACAAGAAGTCTTTCTAATGATGGTAGGCAACACCTGGGGCACAGAAACTTGCAGCAAGTTCCTCTCCAGCAGTCATACCACGCAAACATCTTTGGAGTGAAACTTGCAGGAGAAAAAAGCCATTACTACAGGATTTCTGTATGTCAGATAAATCCTCAAAGAGATGCCTAAGCTGACTTTAAGGTTGCTTTGTGCTGCTACTATTGCACAGAACAGGATGAATTCCCCCATGGATCAATCTTATAAATATTCTGAGGAGATAATCTTGAATTCTTCAAAATGTTTTAATACGGAAATGTCTTAAAAGGTATGTGAAATTCCACACATTATTGGTCTAGTCCTATTGGTTTAGGATTGGTCAATAGGAATTTACAGCTGAATATCTTGGAAAATCCCAGTGAGACCAACAGCTAGTGATCAATAGCCAGTACCAGAGACTCTCTGCAGAATATCCCTATCCATAACAGGAATCTTCTGCATGGAAGTAGCACAGAGAAGGAAGAAAACTAATAAAGAGGTTTAGACTCATTACCCCTTTTTTAAAAACCCTAAAGGTTTTAATGTAAGTTGAAACACTTATCTCTATAGGCAAGTTTTTTTGTCATGTTTTCTATCTGCTGGCCAGTTGTAAACAGGAGACCTAGAGTAATACAAAGCTTGCTGGACACCCTCACCAACTTTTGAAGAACTTAAGCTTTCTTTGATTAAACAAACAAACAAACAACTCCCTTCTAATCTCCAGAAAGCAAAGTCTTCCAAAAAACTTGTGGGTTGGCAGACTGCTGAGAAGTTATTTCACTACAGTGTTAGCCTTGAAGTATGATGACAGTTTTAATGCCAATGCTGTGAATTATTTCAGGGATAATTCCTTTAACAGGGGCGTGGGTAGGGGGTGAAATGACCAAAATATATGAACAGTATTGTTCACATATTGTATTATACATTACAGTATTGCTGGAAGAAGGTCCTATCTATACTTTTCAGTCTACATTCTGATTCATGTACAAATGGTTAATTCATAAAGTGATATATGTCTTATCAAACAACAAAATAACATGTTCAGTTAGACAAGGCCAAAGGAAAAGATGACAAATATGTACACGAAACCAGAAGTATTCTGCAAAAGGGCAGTAAATTCTCAGTGGATTACTCCATAGCAGAGCTATACCAAAACAGAAACATCAAATCCAGTTTTGGGGACAAGTTCTGAAATACACTGATCTGTCTGAAGCCACTGGGATATGCAAGGGCCCACCACCTTTTCAGATCTGGCCTTGACTTTCAAATCAAGTCTTTCATTTTACTTGCAAGCGTTAATGTCAAAAAACAAGCAAAAAGGAAAATGATTCAGTCCCTCCGGCTTTTCTTAAAGAGATTACCTCAGGCTTGACACTTTTATCCTTGGGATAGAATACCAGGACCTATAAGAAAAGTCAAATCTGATCCAAAATACTCAATAAATTGAAAAGGAAAATTATGAACACAATAATTTTGGTGATTATTAATGACACCTCTGAAAACAGGCCTGTCGTGCAATCAGTAATGTGGCTAAATGGTCATGTTTCCTCCATGGTCTTTAAGTCAGGACTTTAATCTATGGTTTAAGGATCACAGCAAAGGATTTAAGTGACTGAAAATGTGTATTGCTTTAAACTATACCTCTCTTAACCTGCAGCTTATGATTTTTTGACTTGTTGAAGATTTGATCTTTTTTGAAGTACATGAACTGTATTGTTCTCGTGTTTTCACATGGCTAGCTTGCATTTGGTTTCTGATTTTTTGCTTCCTGCAAATGTACTTTCTTACATATTACATCTTCTTTTTGAATAAAAGAACATTTACAAAGACGTGAGAAACTGATGAGAAATAACAAGGCTATTCATTTTGTGTGTATTACAAATGCTTCCCCAAGTCAATCAGGGTATGTTTTGGGTTTGTATGGCAGGGTTTTGGCAGCGGGGGCGGGCCTACTGCGATGGTCCTTGTGAGAAGCTGCCAGAAGCTTCCCCAGC
>NW_010098827.1:143537-152304 GCF_000699245.1 Pterocles gutturalis
CCCCAGCCTCTGCCACAGCCCTGGACTGGTTGACCCAGCACAGCCCCCATTCGACAGCTGGGAGCTTTCAGGGGCCATCAAAAGAACCTGCGTCAGAGAGAGGAGTGGGATGTGAGAGAGACAACTACACAGACATGAAGGTCAGTGAAGAAAGGAGAGGAAGGAGAGAGCAGAGACTCCCCTTCAGCCCCTGGTGAAGACCATGGTGAGCCATGATGTCCCTCTGCAGTCCATGGAACTGGAGCAGAGTTTGCTCTGCAGCAATGGAGATTAATGGTGGAGCAGATATGTACCTGCAGCTCGTGGAGGACCCCACGTTGGAGCAGGTGACTGCTCCTGAAGGAGGCCATGACCCCATGGGAGGGACCCACGCTGGAGCAGTTAGTGGAAAACTGCAGCCTGTGGGAGGGACCCACTTCAGAGTAGTTCATGAAGGACTGTCTTCTATGAGAGGGACACTCTCTCCCATGAGCAGGAGAAGAGTGTGAGGAGTCCCCTCCCTCCCCCCCCCCCAAAGAAGAAGGACGGGCAGAGAAAGAATGTGATTAACTGACCACAACCCCCTTTCCCTGTCCCCCTGCACTGCTTAGGGGGAGAAGGTAGAGAAATCGGGAACAAAAAACTTTTTAAGATGTAGTTCTCTTTCTCATTATCCTACTCTGGTTTTGATTGTTAACAAATTAAATTGTTTTGTGCTTCTTCAAGTTGAGTCTGGTTTTTCCTGTGACCATAAGTGATGAGTGATCCCCCTCTGTCCTTGCCTCAATCCACAAAGTTTTTCCCTTTTGTTCTCATGGTTCTCCTCCCCATACCACCAGTGGGGAGGACAGAGTGAGTGGCTGTGTGTTGCTTATTGCTGGGTGGGCTTAAACCATGACAGGGTAGTGAAAACAAAGTTCAGCTGTGAAGAACTGCAGAAGGACCCTACAAGGCTGAGTGATAGTAATGCAGATGAACTTCAGAGCAGAAGAATTAGGGATTAAGAATTGGGATTAAACAAAAAGAACTTTATATATGCAGTGCCAGGTGCTGAACTTGCTGTTGCTACCCAGCAACGAGCTCCTGGAGTTATGACAGTGAAAATGTCAGCTCAATGCCCAGTTGTGATCAAAAAAGGAAACTGAATGCTGCGATCTACGAGGAGAGCAATACAGAAACAAATCAGTGAACACTATTACACAGCTAGGCAGTTCTATGGTGCACCTGCATCTTGACTGGTGTGTGTGTTTCTGGTCCCTCCACCTCAACAAAGACATGGTAAAGCTGTCAAAGGTTCACAGAAAGGTGATAGGAATGACCAAAGTTAAGGAACAGCTTCTATATAAGAAGTGATTAATTAGCCTGGCATTCTTCATCCTGGAAAGGAATTATCCGTTTGGGGGGGGCACTACAACAGTTGATAAAATAGTGGGTGACAGAGAGTGAGTAACTAGGGAATTATCCTTCATTGTGTTTTCAAACACAAGAACTAGGAGGCATTAAATGAAATAAGCAGATGGCAGGTTCACAATGCCAAAATGAAATGGCTCTTTAGGCTGTATACAGTTAACCTGTGAAACCCCTTACAAGATCCCTGGTTTCAAGAAGTTTTACATGGGTTTAAAAAGCAACAGCAATATGTGTAGAAGATTAATCCATAACAGATTATCAAACAGAACGATCCCACCTCATGCCACAAACTGCTGGAGATTGCAAGGATATTCTCAGGAAATGTCCATCTATGTGCTGTTCTAATATTCAACCCTGGCTACCATTAGCTTTGTGAAGGATATCTAGGGTATTAGGACAGATGACTTTTGGCTGGACACAGTAGAGACATGCTAACATTTTAAAGAATTAACGCATGGATGTAAATGATAATAGAAATATATTCTGACAAGTTTTTAGAGTTGTGTTTTGAATATCAGTTGCCCTAAAACTTTCTAGTCATGCTACTAATGATCCTTTGACAGTAAGGTTAAATGACCAATTAAGTCATGCCTTTGCTTCCTAGCCAATTTTTGATCCACTTAAAAGGCTTATCTCTCACTACCTGGTTACCAAGTTTACTTAATACCTTCTCATAGAGTGACTTTATCAAAAGCCTTCTGGAAGGCTAAACTCACTGTATCATAAAAATCCTCTCTGCACAGCATTTCATTAACTAACATAAATAAATTCATAAATTCATTGTTGTAGAGAGAAAAGTCAGCAGTAATTCACTACTTTAATTGGCAAAGACTATTCTAAACAAAGATTAATATCAGGGTTTTGTCATAATTCAAGTTTATACAATCTTTTTCTCTGCTGAATGTTTCCTCTTCTAAGTTCATCAAGGGCATCCTAGCCATCATTTCTTGCTTCCTCAGACACAAGTAGAGCAGGTCTTCCTTGTACCATCTTATATGAAAGCTGCGTGATTACTCTGTGCTACACTGTGCGACTTCTGCTCCAAAATTGTGGGCAACATTGTGTGAAAAGACAATGCTGGTATGTTTATACTGAGCTACAGACCTGAATGTTCATAAATTCACATGCCAGTAAATAGGCAACAATAAATCTGGTTGTTCTGAGCCATGGGGCTATAAACTTCTGTAAGAAGGCAATAGGAAGCTTTGTTGCAGCTGATTGCAACACCACAGAGATTATATCGGTTTCTTCTCTCTATAACTGCAAGAAATACTGAGTTGTTAGCCCATTGAGGGAGACATGAATGTAAGGTAAGTCAATTGACTGGTGGGTGATTTAAAAGACGAGTAAATGGGAAGAACTGAGGGTCAAGCATAGACAGGTGATATTCTTGTTCTTAATTTCTATGTACAATTTTTGGATCAAAATTGAAAGAGGAGACCAAGCATACCACTTACTCCTTTTGCCACTTTCCTTCTGACCTCTTTTTGCACAATACATACAAAATCACAGCAGGATAGTTAAAAATAAGTTTCTCAGCCACAGAAAAAGTACAAAAAGAGATGGAATTACTTGCATCACAGTAAATAATCCCCAACACAAACAACAGTAACAACAATAAAGAGCCACCACCCTCCCCCGCAATGTTCATAAGGACCAGTCTTGTTACGATGTAGGCTATTAATCTGGGGATTTCATGGGACAAATGTCAAACTCTGCCACTGCTGTTAATCTGCCCCAGTGAGGATTGCCAACACAATTCACAGTGCAAGGGGGACCAGAACTGTCCTGGGATACTCAGAAAACAATTTTTCATCTGCAACAATAGACAGTCTGTCAAAATCACCATGAAGCAGGGAGTAAACCCAGTCCTTAAATGAGAACCATATCACTGCTGGAGACATGATCCCTCTTCGCCTCCTTGTACACTGGGCCCAGGTCAGTGGGAATGGCATAGGATTTTTGGAAAAGCCTGTCTTCCCGGCTTTGCCTTGCAACGTCACAGGGTTTCTCCAGGGTGAAGTGGCACAGCTGGGGCTGGCAACCAAGCTGGTCGTACCTGAGGTGGCCACACTCCTGGGACACATTTGTCCTTCACAACATTCACACTGTTAAAGTCCCACTTCAATGAGAAATGTAAGCTAGGTTGCCCCATCTAAATATGTCAGCCTCATTAGCAGATTCATGCTGAGTGGCACATGACATTTAGCAGCTCTGTTTTCTGCCTTCCCCCCTCCAGTGGCCTCTGGGTTTGTTACTGTGACTGAGTAGGGAATAGGCAGTGAGGTGGATCTAATCTGATCTCAAAAGGGAGAGGGAAGGAGTGTGATAAATTCCTAGCATCCAATTGCCAAAAGCAGGGTCATATTAACAACAGTCCTACCTACTCCATGAGCCTGATGGAGGTTTGCAAGCTGTTGAGCTGCTCCATGGAGCAGATTTTGAGCCTTGTGTGCTTTCTCAGCAGGAGTGAGCAAGGTAGTGCCAGCAGCTGGGGAAGCTCAAAGGATGACCGGATTTAAACAGAAAGAGTGTAGATTTAGATTAGATAAGGAAGAATTTTTTTACTATGAGGGTGGTGAGGTACTGGAACAGGTTGCTCAGAGAAGCTGTGGATGCCCCATCCCTGGAGGTGTTCAAGGACAGGTTGGATGGGGCTTTGAGCAACCTGGTCTAGTGAAGGGTGTCCCTGCCTATGGCAGGGGGGGTGGAACTACATGATCTCTGAGGGCCGTTCCAACCCAAACCATTCTATGATTCTTTAATTTCTATGATTTATGATAAACAACTTGCTCTTTACCTCTGTATGGGTGTTTCTCATCTTCAGCTATCCCTGTGCCTGGGAAATGAGGGGAAAATGCACGTGTCCCAGAGCAGAGCAATCCCAAAATAGCTCTGCAGCCTATCACTAAAAAAGAGGGAATAACTTGCAAGGTTTATGTTCTATAAACCAACCACCCCCACATGGTCTATCTTAAAGAAGGATGGTCTACAGTGCATCAATACACAGTAGTGAATCACAAGCTACCAAGGAAGGATAAGATTTTGGAGCCTAAGACAAGGCAGCGGGAAGCTGTTTAACCTAGTAGGAATCTTCTGAGTAATTTAAAAACAAACCTTCAACAAATCCCATTTCAATGGTGGAATTGGTTGTTCCAATCAGTTTTGAGTTTTTATTTCTGCCATTTAATAATGTGCATTGCTAAGCTTAAATAACTCCAGGGCTTGTCTTTTTAAAACTAGTATGGTAAAATCTTCTAAAACCAGGAACTGATATTATCCAACACACAGGAAAAAAAAAAAAAAAAGGACGAAGAACTAAAAAGGAGATAAAGCTGTTAAAATTGTGTCTGACTCATGACCTCGCTCTTTTTCCATCTTACCCCAGAACTTTCTAAGTTATACCTACTGTGACTGTCATACTGTTCAAATAAATACATTTAAATATAAAATACATATACATAGGACAAATGACAATTATCAAGACCTAGGAATAGAATCTAATCAATTGACATTTTCTAGGGTTGGTTGGCAGCCTCCTAATGTTAATTCTGTGTTGATTTATGATGCTAGAATTTAATCTTATTGTAAGATAGGATTGCAGTCACTGGAGATGAAGAAAACTTATTCATTTATTTTACTGATGGGTAAAGTTCAGCAGCTGAGGACAAAAGAAAATATATGCAAAAACTTGTTCAGTTTCTCTGGTGTATACTCCCTTTTTTGCATTGTATCCTGTTATATTTTCCATCTTCATCTGGTTCTTTCCTGTCAATATTCTTTCTCAGTTATTTTGGTTACTGAAATGGACATGAGAGAGAGGGTGTGGAATGGGAGATATTTCAAAATATAATCCTCATTATATATATATATATTAAAAAATGAGAAAGATCACGCTGTATAGTCCTTTTTGATAGACACAATTAAGGATGGAGAAGAAGAAAGCTAACTGCCATCGGAGAGCAAAAGCATGAGGATGCACGTGAGATACTTGAGGCCCTCCTTGAGTGCCTCATCAGTAGCATTGACTGGACAGAAAAGCCATCTTCACTGCTTCATCTTTCGCCCATCTGGAGAGTTCTACTAGAAGCACAGCTACTAGGTACCACTGCCTAAGAACAGAAGTGATCAACACTTCATCTGTTAGAGGTTTATTTCACAAAGGAAGAACTGATGTGGTTGACATTGGTTAAAATATTCCTTCCTGATTTTCAGAGTTTTAATATGAACAATAATTGTCTTTTAATTCCATTTATATATACATTTTATTTATTATGCTATGTAGATACTAATTTCAACACAAACAGAAAGAATGGGTTAGTTTCTGTAGTTTAATATAATTAATAGAAGAAATAGTAATGAGCAAGGGCAAACAAGATTTTAGTCACTGAATTAAAATACATGATAAATCTTGAAAAGACAAAGTATTGAGATTGTGTATATGACACCTTTTTCAGAACACTGGCTTTGTTCAAATATACGGAATGCTGAGCTAGCAAGTAATTTATACCAGCTATGAGAAAAATCCAGAATTTCTGCAAACATCCATCACTATTTCAGCACCTCCACTTCCTGAAGTCACAAGTTAAAAATTATCCTTTTTAAATGACAATGAACAGAAATTCTGAAAATATTTTATTTGGAAATTTTACAATTTCAATTCATACGAATATAGAAGTAGCCATACTTAGTTGGACCAAAACTTCATTTTATCAAATACAATTTTTCTCAAAGTGACCTGACATGTATTACTGGAGGAAAGGTTAAGTGTAGAGTGATCCTTCCAGGAGCTGAAGAATGAGCAGTGTAGGGATTTCTTCTACATATTTAGAATGTGTCAAAAATGCTGATGGATTTATCATCCATTCATTTCTCTAATATCATTTTAGATCCTTTTTTTTTTTTTTTTTTCCCCTCCGAGCATCTTCTGGAAATGAATTCTACAATTTCATTCATTTGGGAATTAAAAAAAAAAAAAAGTTGTTCTCAACTGTTTTAAATCTGGCATTCAGTGTTTTCAGTGGGTGACCACTTGTTCCCCAATTATAAGAAATAATGTTCCTATTCATTTTTCCATATGGACTGCTAGATGGTGGTCATATTCCTCCACTGCTAAAGAGTTTCAGGCTATATAGCCCCTCCTCGTACAGAAGATATTCCATCCTACTAATCACCCTTCTCAATTTGCTCCTCCTTTCCACTTTTTTCCTAAATTTCCTATAATCTCTTAGTAAGCTAAACTGGGTGCAATATTCAGGATCAGAATTATTTGCTTTTCTGGCTGCTTCTCATCATTGGAATAATGTTTGCAGAGAACCATCCTCAATTCCAACACATCTTTCCCGAGTGGTAGTAGTTAGCTCACAGTCCATTATTCCATATCACGTGTACACTACTATGTGGTTGTTTGCTGAATTTCATTTACCATTGACATGTGAAGATCGTCTGAAGTGCTCTATCAGCTTTGAGTGTCTTGAGTTATTGTCTCACTTGTGCACTTTGTCACCTGACTATTTGCTCTCTGTTTGAGGTCATTTATTAACAGACTGGACAACACTCATGCCAAGGGCCCTGGAGAACCTTGCTATTAATAGCTTTTCATTGTGAAAACTGAACACTTATGCCTACCTACTTTTCCTCTCTTTTAACCATTATTAATCCATGAGAGTGCCTTCCCTCTTACCCATGACAGCTTAATTTCTTTACAGATCTCTTCTAAGGGACTTTGTTGAATGCTTTTTCAAAATCTAAGTACAGAGTCATTGGGTCACCATTGCCCATAACTGTTATGACTCCTTGAAGAACTTTCATTGTTCTGCAAGACAGGACTTCCTTTCACAAAAGCCCAGTTGACTCTTTCCTGGAATAGGTCATATTTATCTAGATATCTACTAATTCTCTCCTTTGCTATAGTTTCTTTTATTTACCTGATATGGAAGTCAGACTTACCGGTCCGTAGCTCCCTGAATCATCTGTGAAGCCTTTTTCA
This sequence comes from Pterocles gutturalis, assembly GCF_000699245.1. Classification (NCBI taxonomy): domain Eukaryota; kingdom Metazoa; phylum Chordata; class Aves; order Pterocliformes; family Pteroclidae; genus Pterocles; species Pterocles gutturalis. The sequence goes on from NW_010098827.1 coordinate 150,916, forward strand.
AAGACTGGGAACTCATTAACTGACTTCTACTTCCCTAGAATTGAGGCTCGTAAAGCAATGCCTCACATACACCTCAGTTAATAGTTCATTAGTTTAATGTCTGTGTTTCTTTAGGACTCTTGGGAGAACATTGTCAAAGCCTTCAACATTGCTATCAAATTGTATAATAGCGACCCATTCCTGAGATCAAAATGCTTGATAATTTCAAATGACTCAAAATGGAGCAGCCTGGGTTCAGGCAGCCCCGAACTTTTGATATACTACATGGTAGCCCTGGCAATATGATGTGTGATGAAGTCTAGTTTCCACTTCTTAGTCTAAAAACAGGTCTCATGGAAGTAATACCTCCCACCTCACAGAGAACAGTGGTTGTCATTTTTACTTAATTTGCAAGCAACAAGATTTCTTATGATATAGCTGTGATCCTATATCATACAAATACATCTGCAGCCATTTAGTTAGTATAGCTTTCTCTTTTATTGGTTAGAAAGTAGGGAGACTCTGGTAGAGTAACCTTCCCTATATTTTCCTAAGTATCATTGTTGTGCTGGTAAGGTTGTTTTTCAAGAATATATCTTCTTTAGCTTTTGCTAAACTCCTGTTTTGCCTGCTGGATTCCCCAATTCAAAGGCTGCAAACCTTTATGTCAGACTTTGAGAATAGTAGAGATAAATGCAGAATGCATGGAAAATATGTAGTTTAAGAATTCTGTGTCTGCATCAGTAGCTTGCTTCAGAAAACAGGAAACAAATCCCTTGTGGTGGTTGCAGCAGAAAAAGTGTAGTAGGGGAAGAAGAAAATTCAGAGTGCAAGGGCGAGAAATGACCACCATTATCACAGGAAGCAAAAGGAAAGATGAAAGGGTTTCAGCTAACAATGTCTTTAATATATATTTGTTTACTGTTGAAAACCAGCTACATGTATATTTACAAGGAACAATGCATTACAATATGAAAAATTAATATAAAACTGCATTTAAATAACTAATGTGTTGGCACCAGAACTGATGCAGACCCAGGAGGAATGTGGTTCCCTTGTTAAAGTAAGTTCATTAGCATAAGAAACACAAATACGAAGGGCAGGAAGGGAGGAGGGTTCCCATGTTAATAAATATTTACTTCATGATTCTTGAATGACAGAAATCAACAAAAGCTAGGAAAGAAAAAGTTCCAGCAAACATTCCAACCTTAACCAGGAAATGAAATCAGAAGCTTGAACCCAGATTTTGAATTCCTTATTTTTTCTTAACATGAGTCACAAAATATAAATTCCCCTGGTTTTCCCTGCAAACTTTGATTATGCAAGTAGATAAGAATGGCTCCAACCATCTCGTCCTACTTTGCCTACACCAAAGTTAGAATTTCTACTTGTTTCTTCTGTAATATTTTC
>NW_010098827.1:152319-182879 GCF_000699245.1 Pterocles gutturalis
AAAATAAAAGAAGTGAAAAATTTGTTTTCAGTAATGCTACTTTATGTTTTTATAGCACCTTTTATTCTAAAAAATCTCAGATGTTTTCTGCAAGCAGATGAACCATCCCATCTCCTCCTGAAATATGGCTAGATGTCAAATGCCTAACACTACAGAGCGCTGGGTAATACAAAAAAATACTTAAAATTAAACAGGTGAAAGACATGTACCAAAGAGGGAGAGTCTGCAAAAAAACTTTTCTTCATTTAAAAACATATTTGTAAATGGCCATAACCTTGATTTATGATCCTCACCCTTGGCACGCTGTCACAAACACCAATTAAAAGGTAATACAGAGACATGAGCCCCAACTATAAGATAATCAAACCAAAAATATCAGCCCTTTTGTTGGAAGCGTTCTCCATAAGACTGATTCAGCTGACTCCTGCTTCACTTAACGAGCTGTAATGACAGCGCACTAAAAGGTGGCTGGATGTTAGCTCTATATTGCTTGGGAGGAGGGGAAACCTCATTAGTTACTTTCCTTAAGATATCAGTCCCGCAAATGAATATGTATTCAAGGCATTTGTTAAACTACATGTTATACTATGAATACGGCAGGGATTTGGTTTTGCTGTGTTGTGGAGCCATCGTTACTAGGCACACAACTCACATCACATTTTCACCCCATGCCGGCTCTGTTGGGTTGAGGTGTGAAATCTTTCTGACTGAGAGCAGGTCGTGGCTCAGACAAAACAGGGGTCCTCCCCACTCCATCAGCAGCTCACAAACCACTTGGTTCACAATTGCTCTGTTACTCAGGGAGGCATCAATTAGCTCCCAGCCACCTCCACTGGAGAAAGTAGATGTGCACATATGCCACCATGGCCCTGCACCCCTTCAGACAGAGTCTCTCTGGGCAAGGTCATGGCTGGTTTGTGCAGGCAGGCTGGAAGGAATGAGCGAAATCCATGCTTTTGTGACTTTCCAGCATTTGTTCTGTATAAACCTGCACGGTATACATGGAGAGATACCTCTTAGCCTTTGAGCTAACTGCTGTGAGGGAATTTAATAAAATAACTTTAATGGGAAGTGGTAAAACACATTTCTGAGCTGAAAAGTGGGGAATCAGAAACATAGAAACCCATGCAATCTGATTAGTGGCTTTGTGAGCTTCTGCATGCATGTTCAACAGGGAAATAGAAGCTGGCTCTCTTCTAAAATAAACATAAAGCCCCTTCAAAATACAGTTCTAAGACAGATTTTCTCTTTTAATGCCTATTCCTTCATAACTCCACTGAAGCCCAGCATCTGCTGTCTGCTTTTGCAACCTACACTGACATAGTAATATCTAAGACCAGTTTTTGCTATCCAAATTTCCCTACTGTCTGGGAGGCAGTCACCTTTTGATAGTGTCTGCCTTTTGAAGTGCTGCTGCTGCTGGGATTCATAACCCCTTCTAATGAAGGTGATCCTCAAGGCACGCTGGCAAAGCTGCCTCATGCACCCACACATCTAGAAGGGGAAGTCCAGCTTGGTAGTCTCCTATGTACAGGTTTGCACTGGAAAAATAAAGCTCAATAAACACGTGGAGAAATTTTTGGGTGCCAATACGTGCAGCTGTAGCCAATGGTAAGGCAATCTGAACAACAGTGGGCTCCAACTCATGTGTGGGAGGCTCCGGTTGCCACCACCATGAGAAATACACATTGCCTGGGAGAGGTGGGTAGCCAGCTGCAAAAACCTCACCACGGGCATGCAAATTATGAAATACTAAAAGCAAAACCAAAGCAACTGGACAGATTAAACTCACATGGAAAAAGGGTATTACATACACCAAGGACAAGTCCTACACAGGAATATATCTATACTCCGGAAAAAACCCCACCCCATCTTTAAATAACTGCACGAGGTAGATAAAGAGTTGGAGCCGTGCCAAGGTAAAAATTGTAAAACTGGATTGATTTTTGCTACAGCTTGCTAAGGGCTCCCTAGAGTGAAGATGCAGTGTTCAAATATAATAATTGATAGCCTAAAAAAATATTTCTGATAAGTGTGCAACTGTAACACAGAGCCCTGTCTGAGATGAAGCAAGCTTTTGTGTCCCAGCTAACCTGAGAACTGGGGTGACCCAGATCTGCCGTTCCCTTCCCTGATTGCGGCCGCATCCTTCAGTTGGAGAGACAATGGGCCTGGGCTTTGAACAGGGCATTTTGTTAAATGCTGTTGTGGAAAAGTAATTACCTGACAGCCAGACCAGTGCATATGAAGAGGGAGGGCTCTGGGGGAGGAGGGAATTCACATTCATTAATAGCACCCCAGCAATCCCAAAGGGCAGAGGATTTAGTGCTAATCTAACCTCTTTTCAGCCTTCACCTTGATGTGGTGACCACCTCAAGCTCTGTGTATGTGTGTATAAATTGCTAAAGATTCAATTGAACACATTAAGTTTTAAAAAGGATTTAAGTGAAAATTTTCAATAGCTTCTGAAAGGGGATAATTTATTAGCTCTGAGTAAATTAAAATCTCAAGCAGGGGTAAAGACTTTAGAGATTACTTTAATACATTTTATATGCTTTCAACAGAAATGGTACTTTAAATGGTCCAAAAATCAGCTAATTTTGTCCTATTTAGTAAATTACCTCCTCAGGCTGTAATGTTACAGATTACAATTGCTAAAAAAAGTTATGCCTTATCAAAGAGGAATAAACTGCATTTTTATAGGTTTAAATATAGCACTTTTTTTGTTTTCATAAGTCAGGCTGGTAAAAATGCTGTGTTAAAATAATGCCAGGAAAACAGTGTATATTTTACATTCTTGTTAGGTCAGATGGTAATGTTACAGAATGCCATGGCTACATCTCCTACATACCATCCCAGCAATTTAGAGTCTATTTTGTCAGACATATGATCAAATTACTCTGGTTAACTGTTAACATGCATCAGCTGAGTCTCAATAACTGCCTGTGCAAATGCTCTTAGCTCATGGCATAGTCAGAGTAATTTGGCTTATGTTAGCCCCTTTTCACTGTGGGCTAACGTATGTCTCGTTATCTCGTATTTGTAGTGGACAGTTACCACAGCCCGGTTAGTGTGCAGTAACGTGCTGTGCTGAGGCTGTTTGATTACGCCTCAGCCTTGAATTTGGCTATGAAACCACTGGTTTCAAGGCTTAAGGTCTCTTTGGGGATGGCAGGAAAAGCGTTGGCTCTGAACAAAAGTCCTGTACATCCATCCTTTACAAGGTCAACGAGCTGCCTTTCCAGTTGTTTCTTTTATGGCAAGAAACCATACTGCCTGCTCAGCAGAGAAGCTGGCTTGGCTTCAGGCAGCTTTAAAGCTATCAGCAGCTGGGAAGCCAATGACTACATTTCAAAACTAGAAATCAGTTTACATAGGGAAAAGGCTTGGGTCTGGTTTAGAATTACAGTTCTTGCAAACCACGAGAGTCAGCTGTTATGTACATCTCTGCCTTAAGGGTTGTTTCTGCTGCTGGTGATATGGCTGTGGTAGTAAATTTAACAGTGTTAGAGGTGGTACTAGAACTTTACCACCCATTTTGGAAAGCTGGAGTGGTCCCTGGAATGGTTTTGCCTTGAGGCCACCTGGTAGTCTTCTAACTGTTCCTGGGCAGAGTTTGGGAATTAGCAGAGATTTGGAGTGGGATGGATCTGGCTAGCCCATCTCAGAAGATAAGAGTGTGTGTTTAAATTAAAAATTAATTACAATAAAACAATTTATTGTATTAATGCAATGCAGCATAACTTACAAAAAGGAGACAGAGTTAGTAAGGTGACGAGTAGCTGGTGAGGAGTGAGTGATTTCAGACTGGTGAGGGTAAGATGGAGAAGTTGCTAGTAAGTGATGATGAGGTAAGAAAGAGAGTGCAATGAGAAGAATAGAGAGAAAGGAGGCTGAATGGGTAGATCATAAGGATATAATCAGTCTGCAAAAAGAAGAAAGAGCCTGAAGCAGAAATAAGGAAAACAAATCTTATTGCAGCTGGGTCTGAAAGGGAAGACACGAAGAGTCTAAGCTACTCATTATTTCCCAAGAAAAGGAAAATAAAATTGAAAAGATGAATTTGTATTCAGGAAGTTTTTAACTACAAGAAATTGACCAAGGCACTCTGTGATCTTTGGATGTATATTCACAGCCATACATCTAACTGCATAGACAAATAGGTGCAAGTGTTTAAGAACTGAGACACTTAAAGCTCATGACTTTTGTGGTTCAGATCAATTAGGATCTTCAAGAATTTAAAGGAAGTTGAGGCGCTTATTTTAATGGTGGAATTGTGGAGAGGGCAGGGACAGAAGTAGCCACCTGGCAACTGTTTCATGCTGCTCAGGAAAGAGTTGCTAACCTTTTGTCTGTGGTTTTCTGTGCTGCCTGTCTGTATCATTTGCCCCTATGTGCAATACAATGGTTGCTATTAAGGTTCAGAGAGGCTACATAGTTTTAATTTTTCATTGTTTCTGGATCAAATTTGTCCATTACCCCAGTAAGCCAAGCATCCAGGACAGACCTGAACAAAAAATAAGCACTCAGCTGGATTCAACCTCCAGACCTGCCCAATGTCAATCCTGAAGCACAGAGAAAATCCAAAGCCTAGACATTACCTTTCTTCTTATAAAACACCTAAAGAGCACCACGTATGGTCAGGTTAGGTGCATCTTTACTCGTGTGTGAAGACATACCCTTGTACCTTATTAGTAATCACAGGTGAGATTACTTTTGGAGCAAGTCCCTTGAGCCCTGGAACTAATGAAATCTGATTTCCTGTGAATCTTTTCCTGACTGTTGTATTTTGGTTTCTAAAAAGGTCCCAGATCTGATAGAGGCTTTTTACAGATTTATTCACTTATGAAGTCACTGTCTACTACAGGTTTTCCCATTCGAGAAGGTGCAAATGTCCCTCTCCCAGAGGATTTAAGCGGTTCCTTGATCTGTGCCTGGATCCCTATAAACCTTTAAGAACTGGAGCATATTTTAGATCTCACCACACTGTCAAATTTCTTGGAGCAAGTGAGGTCAGAGGGCAGACAAGGGACACAGACAGGGACAGGAAATATTTTGTAGCCAAAACAGTAATTTATTAATTGTGATGATACTTCTTTTAACATAAGAATTCCCTTGCTGGGTGTCTTATCTCTGCTTACCAGTGTCTTTTACTAGTACACCAGCATCTACTTAGTCAGAGAGTGAAGTCTTGTCAATTGAGAAAATTAATGTGCAAAACCAGTAGACTTATATCCTTTTATTGAAAAAGTACTTTTTAATCTCATTGTCTCATATTCTTCCTGATTTCCAAAAACATTTTTGAATTATCTCTTTTTTTTTTTTTGCTATGCTTTTTTTTTTTTTTTTAATGAGAGAGAGTGTCTCTTGAAAAGAAGGTGGTTCTCCCAATAATGCTATTCTACTGTCATATACCAACATTATAATAATTTCTGTATTATTGTTTTCTTTTGCTCTTTGATGCCTTCTGGAATGCCAAACCTCTTTCAGCAAATAACTGCACCACAGCAACATTCACCACTTTTCCCTTTCAGAATGCACTTTCATTAACTTCTACTCACTGCTCTTTAAAGTCTTCACTCGTTAAACTCTGAGATCTCAGCAGTTCAAGTGATTCCTCCTTCAACATACTTTAACCTGCATTCATTGAATTTCACCTGCTACCATGTTGTCCTTTCACCTCACTTCATTCAACCTCTCCAGAGCTCTCACTAAACTTCTTTAGTGTTGATCAGCCTTTGTGATACCCCTGAGCATGGTCAGCTCAGTGTTCACACAGATTTTAATGTTACTAACTTACAAAACCGTATCAATGGCAATATGCAGCTTTGGAGCAATCCAGTACTAATTACTTCTTTAACTGCTAGAAAATGGAGCAGTTGCTGCTTTGTGATGGTCTGTTTTTAATCCACTGTACTCCTGCATGCTGTTACTTTTTTTGGCAGTTTTCTGCAAGGAACTTGCAAAAAACTTGCAGAAAAATCCAAACACACTAGATCAACCCCATTTCTTTTAATCTTGTATTTTGCTGCTGCACTCAAGGAACACTTGAAGAAAAGAGTGACAGGTTATCCATTACCAAACACGCTGCTTTGTCCCAATCATATCATAGCTAGGTAAGTGTTTTACACATTAGCATTTCAATCAATGAAGGTCCTTGATAGATTTCTTCAAGACATGACTGACTTTAAACATAGAAATTGTACCCTTGAAGCCAAAGTTCTATTTGCGTGCTTTAAGTTAGGCATGTGTTGAAGCTAGAGACTGAGTCTTTTTGCTGGCAGCTGCCCCAGATAATTCTTAAATCTAGTGGAAGTTCAGTAATGACAGGTATTTCTGACAACAAGAGACACCAGGGCTAGCCAGGGTTGGCACCAAAACTGAATTTTTCCTCTCTGAGAGCTGCTCCAGAGCATGACAGGGAAGGAAGGGAAGGGAGATGCACTGACAGAAGTCATGGTCCCTGGCCTTGTGGCTGCAGGATGGTCCCTGCTGCTTCTGCCTCTTCTGGAAAGGAGCAAGCAGCAAGGTGGCCCTCCTGCAGCACCAGCACAGACCCGGGAGGCAGTAACATCATCCTCCAACCCCGACAGCCTGCCATCCTGGGGTACTCCCTGCTGTCGCTTGTGCCTTGAGCCAGCCATGCTCTCAGCTCTTCAGTAAAAGTATCAGAAGGCTCTAAACATCCCAGCAATTTGCTAAATCCCTTTTAAGTCTCGTCCATTTCTGCCTTCTCTGGGTTCAACCCTCTCATTTTCTTTCAACACTTTATTTTACTACCTTCATCTTCCATGACCACTTTTCTCAGTGTAGTTAGTGCTGTATAGCCTCACAGAGCTAGATCCAAGCACTTCTCACAGTGTCTTTCCAATCACCTCACTCCTCCTTCAATTGTTCCTTTCATTCTCTTCCTCTCTGTCCTCCCCAAATCTCTCCCATATCTATCTTTTGTGGTGGTTTTATGTTCTCTGGCAGCCTGACTCTCACTTTTAGGCAAAGGCTAGTCACCGTCTTCAGATCTCACACGTTGTGCTCTCAGGGGTCAGATGCATCCTGGAATGTATTGTGGACTTTTGACCCCATGAAATCAAGAGATTAAAAGTAAGTAGTGGCTCCATTAAAATCACTAGATATAAGAAGATACTAGAATATACTTGAAGATACATTATAGAAAGCAGGAACATTTAAGGCCTCACACCCCAATACAGGAGACTTAGAGACTGAGTCTGCAGAATGTAGATCACATCCTTTTATTTATTTTTTACTGAATTTGTGCTCCAATTCCTAGCTAGGATTTAACTGCAGTAATACAACTTTAATACTGACCCTTTAAAAATTATTCACTGGCCATTTTTCACACTTTTTTCATGAAACAGTCAAAACATTTTTACTCCTGCTCTTAAGAATTTTTGGATCTGTAAATATCAACATTTATTTTTATCTTCTATCAACTATTAGAAGCCTTCAAGCTGGGGCACATATTGTGCATTGCCTGCAAGAAATACTGAAGCACAGAAATGCCGAATGAACGTACCATTTCAAGAGACAGAGCCTACCATTTAAAGTGTCCTTGTGCAAGAATCTTTCTCATGGTCATGGTCACTAGGAACACGTCTGAATAGTAAAAGACAAAGGGTGAAATCTCATTAATTTCAGTGGGGTCAGGGTTTCAACCAATTTGCTTCTTCCTACAAACATAACCTTGCCAGTACTTTTAATGTGTTGCTTTAAACACATTCAAAGCTGACGCAACTTGTTCTTCCACTATTTTTTTCCCAGCTGTTTGTGTATATAACAATATCCCTAAAAAGGTGCTGTTAATAACTCCAATAGTTTTGAATTTTGAAAGTGGCATCTAATTTTAGAAAACCATTAGGTAACTTAGAGTGAAAGATTCACCAAGTAAATGGTACTTTATAAATCTTTCTGTCTAAATGGATGATTTAAATACAAGTTTCTTATTTTAGTTTTACTTGCCTGAGGGTTGAGACTACCATGAAAACCAAGCTGATATCTTTACAAACAATGAAATAAAAAACATTTAATTGCAATATTTTGAACATTTTTCTATAGGAAGATGTAAAATACTGTTTATTTGTGTAGTGCTGCTTATTGAAGATGCACAGCATGTGGGCAAATGCTGTAGCTTTTATCTAGATGACCTGATTCTCAGTTTCCAAAAGTTGAGGACAGGGAAGCAAGGCAAGATCTAAAGACAATTTTATAAAAAATCTGCATTTATTTGAGTTATGGATGAATAAAATATAGAGCACATGAAACTGACAATAACTTCTAGGTTAGTAGACTGCACAATCTGGACTTTCACAGCTACAGTATTTTCTCAAGCACGTGTCACACTAAGAATACTGAAAATACCTAGATTTAAAAGACAGAGCTGACAGAACATCTAAGTAGTGATGAAATACCCAGATACACATGAATTGCATCTTCCAAAGAAGTCTCTTGAAACCAAGTGCAAAGGCCTTCATTCTCTGCTCATATTGATTTGAATCAGAGGAAACTTCTTGGGTTGAAACATTAACTATGTAGATGACCACAGTACAGTTCAGGAGAGGGTGGTGGCAAGGTTGATTTGTCAGAGTCTTTAAACTCTTGGGCATGGCTATAAAATTACGTCTATCTGCTTTTGTCTTCAAGAAACTATTAATAAAGACACAAATACCCAGACTGCAGAGGTATCCTGAATTCTTAATCTTCTGACATCCTATCTAGTAGGGGCTGAAAAGAGAAAAGCTAAAATTTATGTTCCTTCATTAAAACAGCCAAAGGCATGATCAGGTAAGGTCTATTTGAGTATACTTACACAGCTATATTAAAAAAGTACAGGGACCAGTACAGACATTGTTGCCTTGATGATCTATTCTGCTGACCATTACTTCTAATTTTCAGTCATGTTTTCAGCAGTCTTTGCACCCTCAGACAACTCCAGCATGCCAAGACCTATGGTATGCCATGTGTGGTCACTTTCATCGTACAATACCCACAAGTCTTGTTGGCTCAAGCATAACCCTCTCTGATGTCTGACTCTTTGAACTGAAACAAAGAGAAGCTTTAGGGTCATGAAGATGTTGTGTGGATCCTAGAGGAGAGCCAGGATCAAGAGCTATTACTTCACAGGTCCCCACCTGCTCTAGGCAGGATTAGTCTGAAGTAACGTGAAAGCCAATCGGTTGGTGCCACACAGATTTCTGCCTACAGTTTCTAGGGGAAGATATTTTTTACCTGTCTTCAGATTCAAAACTAAAATGAATAATACTTTGATGTCAATAATACTTTGAAAGTCAATGAAAATCATGTAAAAGGAATATGTTCTGACTTCTTTTAGTGCTATTATAATACAGTGCCACTTCCTGTAAAATGCAAGTTGACTAACCTGCCATGCTGGTAGGTTCTCAACCAGAACAGAGATAAATGGCACTTAGATGGTAAAAAATAGGCCCAGGGTTGTCATTACTGTAAGACGGTTGTTAAGTATGTATCACTAAGAGAAACAGGAGCATTCAGAAGCTGGTCAGAGTCCCAGCTGAGTATAACACTCCTTTGGAACCACGGTCCCATAATAAACTTGCTCTTCCTATCTTTTATGGAGGCTCATGACACATGAGTGTAGTTGTATGCTCAATCAAGCTAATTCATGCTAGCTAATAAGCATGGTGCAATTTTTGCATTTTTAATGCAGAATGCCTCCAATAACCACCACTAACAACATCCTCTTCAATACAGGAGAGTAAAGATCTTCCTGTGTTATTTAGATTTAGGATTAGATTTAATCTCACATAACTTTAGCTGTCAAGTTTAAGCCACTCACCACAGACTCCCTTTGTAGTCACTGGAGAGAGATAGGCATCTCCAAAGGGTGATTCCTTCCATCTCTCTTCGATACCTGTCTTTGGATGGGATAAATCACCCTCTGGAGGTGCCTATCTCTCTTCACTGTCTAGAGAGGGAGTCAAGCTGACTTTAATTTATAGACATCTAACAGAGACTTCTAATTTACAGATAGTGAAAGTGAAATGAATCCCACCTTCAGTGTACTGTACTCTAAGCAGTTCTCTGCTTGGTGTAAAGAGGATTGAAGGAAGATTTCTCTAAGTGCAAGCATGGTTTTGTTGCTATTGGTAGGAATGCTTTGCTTTCTTCTCGTGCCTCCCTGAGGTGCTGACAGCTCTGATGTTAATAATGGAGCACTAGTCGGGCTTCAGCGATTTGCAGAAAAAAGGGAAGTTATGTAATTTTTTGAGGTAATAGCTACAGTCTGAGAAGAATTGGCCTGAAACTGTCTAAGCCGAGAGAATATTTCATGTTAAATAGTTTAATTTCAGGATAATATATCCATGACTTGACTTTTTTTTTTTTAATCTAACCTATTAAATTTGCTGTAGTAAGTATCTCCATTTGTTCCTAATACTCCTAATTAGGTCAATTTGAAAATTTCAGCACATCATTTCTGAGTTTGAATTTAAAAGAGAAAGTTTTGAGTTTTGCAATCTATTACATTCATATTTCAGTTGTAAAGAGCACCCCACATATCCTTGTGTGGCAATAAAATAACATTTCATGAATCAGACAAAGAATGGCTGATAAATAGAATAGCTGCATGATCTATCACTTGACACTTTCCCAGTACTTATCCATGGCCTGGGTTCATCCCTGCTTTTCTTCCTAACCTGCACAAGTATGTGTATATGTAAAAAAATGTGCAGTTTCATTTGAGAAATTACTTCAAACAGATATACGAAAACTAGTCTTGAAAGTAGAGAAAGAAACTTTACAATGATGCCAAGACTTGTGATTTAATCATACATTTTGCAACAATCAGTATTTTTAATGTCTTAGCTTCAAAAATCTTGTTATTACCTGATAATCACTGTTTTTATTAAGGAAAAAAAAAACAAAGACATTCCTAGTGGTCTGGACTGCAGTGGAAAGTTCAAAAATATGAACTGTAAAAGCTCAAATCAAGAAGGTGACAAGTGAAAAGAAGCAATTAATGTAACACTTTACAATTTTTGGAAGCTTGACTTGATTTTTTTTCCCCTCAACTAAAGTACAAACTTCCCATAGGATTTTCTTTTCAAGATCACAGTTCTTGATGAGGTTGAAGCGAGACACAGGACTGTGTGATCAAATTAATGCCTGCCCCATGGGTTAAACTAAACACTATGCATCCCTCTAGGTCCAGATTTTTTCCAATACAGTGATCTTGTCGAATTGCTACACCTGAAGAGAACTTCACGGGGCTTTATATGAAGTTTGTTTTAGTTTGGAACAAGGTCTTTGAATCAGGGTTTGCAAAGAACTAGAAGAGTAATCTGTCCTGAACTGGGGCACTTACAGAGGGGCAAATTTCATCCTGAAAGAAGACAACCAAATCCAAAAATCTTCCTGAAAGAAAAAAAATTAAAAGACCTTTCACAGTGTCTGAATGTAGGTACTTAAATGAAGTTCTTGAGGTAAGAAGTTAGTCTCATAAATCTTCCTGTCTAATCAATAGAAAGGGAAAGACAGTCCTGTCAAGCACCTTAGGGAACTTTCTTCTTGGAACTGGCTACTGAGAGAACCTGGTCTCCTGAATAAGCCATCTCTCAGTGTCAAACTGATCCTGCTTTCTGGAGCATAATGCAGATCTGACGTCAAGTCCTGTCCTCAGTTACATTCATTTCATAAGGGTCACTGACATGGGACTTTTGGTGGCAAAGTACCAGGAAAACAAACTATGTCCCAAGACCTGTGTGGATATGGCTACGCTCTACAATGCTACTGCTACTTGCTCCAGAACCCACGGGGCGTGGGCTTGCTCTAAGTAAATATGTGGAATTACAGAGTGTTAGGGGAAAAGGAAATTTTGGAAAGCACCTGTTGCCCTCACTTCATATATTACAGAGCATATGTAGAGGAAAATAATAGTGCTTAGAGTAACTTCATAACCGGATGGCACATTCATGTGGGGTTTTTGGGTACGTGACCTGGCTATGCTGAGTCTGAGCAATCCTTCAGGACTGCAAGGGGGAAACCCATGTTGCTCCAGCAACACAGATGCCCCTTACTTACAGCCACTAGCAGCTGGATGCTCAGGAAGCTCAGGTGATCATAGTAATTTTGAGAATGAACATAAATTGCCACAGCCCTCCTTCTAGTCAAGTTGCATTTATACTGCACTGCAATGTAAATATAAGTTCTTGATTGCTCAACCTTGGCACTGGTGCTACTGGGTAAACTTAGTGAAATCCTTTCAATATTAGATTATCTTTACTGCATTGAAGATCAGTCCCTGCATTCTGCAAAATGTCATATTGTTTTACCAATAGATATTAGTTTAGAAACACCTCAGTATCTTCAGTGACTGCTGTTAGGTTAAGCTGTCCAAAATCTGTGCTTGATTTGGAAAAGAAAGTTCAGGATTAACATGCGTTTCTGCAAATCCATAATCAGAGCACTTTTGTATCGAATAGCAGATTAGGAAGCAAGCCATGGCATGTATGGCATGAACTGAAACAGGTGTACCTGCAAGGTAAAGGACTGGAAGGATCCTGCTTAGTGAAATAGGATTGCATTGTGCAATGTGTCTAACTTGCCTGTTTTTCAATTCTGCCTAAAATGGCCTTAGATCTTCCTCTCCTCTCCTCTCCTCTCCTCTCCTCTCCTCTCCTCTCCTCTTCCTTCCCCTCTCTCCTCCTCTGGGGGTAAAAAAATTCCCTGACCGTTTACTTTGGAATCAGATTACTTAAATTCAAAAAAATAATTCTTACTTCAGAATGAGAGGAAGGGGCTCACGTGAGTAAACACAGATGTTTTGTGCCCTTTGCTGTAGGGTGCCCTAGATGTCTGGGCTTGCTTATCTAGCACAGAGAATCCATTCCCTCCTGGAGCAGGGGAAGGATGCCCTGTTCTGTCCAAACTGGCACAAGAACACTCAAATCTCCTTCAGAGTGTCTCTGTCTGAAACTGTTCCAGTACAGCTACTCTGCATTAAAACAACCCACAACCCTATACCTTATTCTGGAATAATTTTCATGTAAGCTATCATCCTAAATTGCCTGCCATAGACAGCTTGGTTAACAACCTAATCAAGGTTTGCCTCAAGATGTTGTTTAGAATCATTAACAATAGAAAGGAGAGGCTAATGGGCATCTACCCAGGGCCCTGCATGGAAACATTGGCAACGCTTTTTGGGAACAAAACTTGGGACTGTCTCTGTGCAAATTGCATTGGTTTAACTAAGAACAGTATTTAAAATCAATGTAGTTAAACCAGTGAAATAGGTTGCGTTAGCTCTTTTAAATCAATATAAGCCTGACAGAGCTTGGTTTAACTTATATTGAGTTAAAAGTAAAACAAAATAAGCTGCTTGTAACCCAATATTAATGTGTCTACATAGAGTTTGTACTGAATTAACAAAACCGACTTTAAATCGATTTAAGTCAAAACAGTGGTAGATCTGTGTACAGACAAAAGTTTAATTGGAAAATGATTGATTAGATATAGATAATGCAGCCAATGGTGGGGGATATGAGAGAGAAAGAAATTAGGATCTGGACATAATGAAAAAAACTGAATGGATATGTCCAGACAGCATTGTGCAATGTTCAGATACATAAATAAAGGGAAGAATATTTAGATTGTAGGCACTTCCCTACATAATATAAGGCTCCCCTACGTCAGTATGCATACACAGGAAGATGGTATAAGTATGGCAAAAGGATGGAAGCTAAAAGTGGATGCATGGGGAAAGGACCTAAACCAGAATAAAGGGCTTATGTCCATAATGGCAGAGAAACAAGAATGCCACCTGAAATACTACTGTGGAAACAGCAAATACAGCAGAACAGACCTTACTACCCTGTATTTTTTTCTTCTTGACTTCTCAATGGTCTTCACATGCTAACATCCTGAAAGGGAAAAATAACGCAAAGAGCTTTTTCTGGTATTGTTTGAGACTACTTTTTTTTCAGATGAGAACTGTTTTACTATCCAGAGCCCCTGAAAAAAACTGAAGATGTTCTCAGCACAATACAAAAATTGGTCATGAAAAATACAGATGCTCTTTCAACTTGAGAAGGGAACGACTTCATAATTTACCCTATCTGCTTGAGAAGAGAACAACTTCACTACTCATGAGTTATTGGTTTTCCCCTCTTCATTAAGCATTCCTTGTCTGTGTTTCTATCTATTTAGTGCATGTTCTGCCCACTCCCTTGTCAATGCCCTTAGATACAAGGGATATATTTGAGACTCAGTGCACAAAGAACTTCAATTTTAATACACAGCAAATTAGAGGCACTGCACATGCATGTATATGTGGTGTACCAGACTATTAACCTTTAATGTGGATCTGTCCTCCTTGGATAATCTTTTACTCACATCCCACTACTGTTTTCTAACGTTTGCAAACTAATTAATTTATCTATTGGACGGAGTGCTCTGCAGAATTTACTGATGACGATATATGTAAAAGAGGATACGTTAAAATAAAATCTGAATATTGTAACTCTTTGTCAGGCACCTGAGTGATGTGAATTGCATACAGTATATACAGAAATGTGGTTGCCCTATAAATTTTTCTGTGTCTCTACACAAAGACAAAAATAGGTATAACTAGCCTGATACTGTTTAGTTATGTAACAGATTGAGGGTTTAGGTTTTAGTCACTGAAAATGTGATAAACAACGTTGTGCATTAATGCAGAAAACAGATTGAGCTTTTTAATGGTACATCAAATAAGACTTTATTAGCATCTATTAGGTTCAACCCAAAGCCCAGGAAATAGCATTAATGAGCATCATATATCAGTCTGTCTGTTATTAGATAACATTATCCCTTAAAACTAGCAAGTCATATAGTACTTTATACTTTTTACCTTTATCTTTAGAATTAGCTGCTGACATCCTCTCCTGTTACACTGGCCTTACTATTAGTAATAGTGAACCAATTTATAAACCCATTAGTGACACTTTTTCCCGAAGATAAAAACAGTCAAAATTATCTGGCAGCAATTAATCTTAATGGCTGTATGCAGTAAACAGCAATGGGCTAATTCCAGCTCTGTCAGCCCCATCAAACAATCCCACATTAGGCAGCTTTTCACTGATCCATTAAGCATATTCAGAACAACAACAAATTCAATGCTGAAGGCATATGCACTAAACATTACAACAGTGATCTTCTGAAGCCATCATTATCTCTTAAATAGTACTTCCCCCATGTATTATCATTATGCTGTACATTAGAAATACTTTGATTAAACTCCCTTAATTCATAACAGCCAGCTGCAGACCATTTATGCAGTTAATCTCAACACAACAGCTATTGAGGAAATATAACAAATGAAGGCTGTAAACTGGAAGTCATTACTGTGAAAGATACTGGTTTCCTAGCCCTTGTAGTGCAAAGTGCAGGGCAAGATTGTACTTTAGGATGATGGTAATGCAGACTGAAACCACTAATGACCTTCCACATGTCCTGCAGCACGTGCAGCAGGAGCTGCAGCTGCAAAGGTGTGTGCAGGAGCAACCTGACAAACTGTCAGCAGGAGTGGCAAAAACATCCAGGAGCCCTGTGTCCACTGGTTGAAAATAACAGTAGAGACCTGTTTTGCAAACCATAGCCTCGCCTTGGTTTTGCTGGCTTCATCTGGAGCTCATAATAATTTGTCTCTATGAAAGAACAGTTCTGATTTCTTCCTCTATGAAGCCTGAGTCAGTAGCAATGACACTTTGAAAAACTGCAGACCTTTGAGCTTCCTTTCCTGCAAGTAATAGCTGTTTTGAAAATTTTTATCAGACTGTTTTCTCTTTAAGGTATAATCGATATGGTGTGGCAAGAAAATTTGCATAAAGCTTTCCATGGTGATGTAAACAAAACAATATTATCAGGAGGGGAAGGAAAACAGTCGCTAATTTATATTTCCACTTTGACCTGAAATTCACATGAGGTATCCTCAATTAATAATATGAAAATGTTAAATACAGAAAAGTTGATGGCATTTTCTTGAGTTTTCATCAAATGTATTCCATTAAAAATATGTATTAAAAATTCATTCAGAAGGGTTTTGCTGCATGTTAGGGAAAAATGGGAGCTAAGATTACGTTGCTGATCTAGATTGTACCTTTTCTTAGTGTAAAAAATACCCCAAGAAATCTGTGGGATTTGGGTACAAAAAACACTTTCACAAATTCTTTACTTGTCAAGTGTAAAGAAACCATAAAAATATTAGTGAATAAGGTCTATGTGTTTTACAGTTCTTCACCATCTATAAATAGTTTATTTGATTTTAAAGATATAAACCACAGACACAGTGTCTACCTTGCAATGAAATGATCAAATAAATAAAACTTCAATTTGGCACGAGCCTAGCTGCCAGTTCTGACCTTAGTTCCAGTTCATAAGTCCAGCTCACTCGAAGGTGGAATGTAAAACCTCTGCAGCACTTTCAGGACCCACACTGAGGAGCAGGCAACGGCACCCAACAGGCAACAACACCCTTTAGAGGACCTGAAGAACCAACTTCCTGGTACTGTAGTTAAAACTGACGTGAAAAGCCTTGCTACAAGTTCAGTTTTGTACCTCTATTACTTTTCTAAAGCTCATGAACTGCTGGAGCATGTGAGGCTGCAACTCTGCACCATTTCCCCTGTGAACAACATACACAACCTGGTGTTGCATATACCTAAGCACAGCAACACAAAATACACTGGCTTGTTTAGCAGAGGGATTCAACACGGCCACCTCTCAGATGGGTGCTCATGGATAGTCTTGCCTCTGTGTGGGAAGGCAGACCTGTATACCACGTTAGATGTCGTGTACATCCTGAGAAGCGAGAGTGAATTTTGCAAAGATCTATTCCATCCCAACCGTAAACCTCAGCAGTCCAGAATTACAGACTACCATAGTATTCTCCCTTTCGGAGGAAGAAGAATAGACTTGTGTTTCAGATGCAGATTTCAAAATGGCACTCTTCCTACCTCCAGACTGCCTACCCATACGATCTTAGGTAAGTCACTTTATGGCTTTGTGCCTTGGTTTCCCTTCTCTATAATGTTGATAAGGTGACTTTGTCACGTGGCAGAACTGTTACCAAGCCTAACTGGTAATGTGTGTGGCACTTCCAAGGTCTTTGATCAGAAAGCCGAAGAAAAAAAATTGCTATATCACTTACACTAAAGTATTCTGCTTCTTAGCTATCAAGGCTGGCTCCCATGATCAGAGTTATGCAGGACCTCTAGACATCAAGAAATTTGCCTATGTTGCAGAGCTACCCTTGGTCCTTGCAAAACCACCACTGCCTCCTGGCAGGTCTGACCAGCTTCTGACATTATGGCA
Source organism: Pterocles gutturalis (assembly GCF_000699245.1). Lineage (NCBI taxonomy): Eukaryota > Metazoa > Chordata > Aves > Pterocliformes > Pteroclidae > Pterocles > Pterocles gutturalis. Next base: position 169,660 of record NW_010098827.1, read on the forward strand.
ATGAGCAGAGATCCCTGTGGCCTTCAGAAGGCAGGTGCTGAGCATGCAGGAACTACATCCCTACCTCCAGCCTTCCCTGCCACAACAGTGAGCAGTCTGCTTTTTAACAAGCAACAGTAGATAGATCAGTTTCAGGAAACTACTTCTTCATGTCAGTCTCCTTCATGCTGCTCCGGACCAAATTGGATGCCAATCTTTGGCATTACATGAGGTGCACTTTAGCCCATTTCTGGTCATCTGGAGATAACCTATAACAAGAAAAGCACTTGGAAACCAAAGCTTGTTCCTTAACTCAGTAAGAGAAAGTTGGGTAGTTCAATTTTTTCTTATACAGAAACATTTCTAGGTACAACTTCAGGCAACACAGAACATTAGACACTCTTGAAAATCAAGACCCCAGCAGAGTCTGAGCACTCAAGAGCAAGGCGTCTTCTGACCAGAGATTTCAAAGTCTGAAAATTTTCACTTAGGTGCCTAAACACAGTTGAAGTTTCCTACTGAATAGAGTTCTCAACGTCCCAGATGAAACTTATAAGTTTCACACATATGAGCGATTAATTTGGAAGAAAGCATTTTTTTCCAAACTTGAAGAGAGAGTGACTCACCATCCTTTCCAGTGGGCATGAAGATCTGTGATATGATGTGACAATTATAAGTTAGAAAGTGTGCCTGAGACAGTATATGGAACCATCTTTGTACAGCTTCACATTTTTCTTCCTGTCCCAGTAGAATTTGTTTCCTTAAAATATAGTGGAAAATGCCATAAGCAATGCATTTTCAATGATTTATTTTAATTTTCAAGATATGATTTGCTTGGATGTAACCTCTGCAGTAGGTAAGTGTTAACCTCTGGAAGAAAGGAGATCTGTACACCCTTCTCTCCCAGAAAATGGAGTGACAGAATTTGTCACCGTGCAGTGGCCCTGATTTTGGGGATTACTGAGAAACAGATACTCTGCAGATGACAACGAGTACAGGTAAGAATGACAAATTATTCCCAGTTGCTACTTGCTCACCCCAGCACAAAAATTTCACTTAGTTGCAGTTTTACCAGGCAACAGGGTTTTTTTTTGGCTCAAGCTTCTTATGACTGACTGCAGAAGAATATATGTCTATGTATATACCTTTCAAATGCAGTAAAAGGGGGGCTACTCTGCTTACTTTCCAAGGACCATTTACTAATCTTGAATTTAGCAAACCAAGCAGCATAGCAGGGAGTTCATAAAGATTCCCATAATTCTGCCTTGCACGCAACCCAAGCACAGAGCTCTCACTGTACCAGTAAGAATTTGGGATTAGAGAGAAAATATATACCTACCGAGCTGCTTGTAGGAAATTAATTATGTTAATTACAGACTAATTTTTTTAGATGGATTTTATGTTAAATTATGGGCATTGTTGCTTCTTATTTTGACAATGTGTGAACAGTCAGATGTGAAACTAACTGTATAATGTGTCCTAGTATTTCACAAAGGGAATATAATATTGTTGAGAATAATTTGGTCATACTGAGACATATTTTTCCTACTATTGCCATATTTCAAAAGGGTAGAACCTGACTTTCAAGACAAGAATATTGTTCTCTTTGGTCTATACTAACTTCAGGTCACCCAACAGTGATAAGGAACTTTGACAGTATTCTATGGATTTTACTGATAAAATTCCCAAGGTGTGACAATTCGGGACTACAGTGCAATGTGTGTAAAAGCGGAGTGGACTGTTCATAGAATTATTGCTATTAACTTCATTAATAGGTAGCAGAAGAACATTAGTTATGAGTTAAAGGGGTGCATCTCTACTAAGAGACAACAGAAGAGAAGAATACTTTGCAGATTTTATTTTGTTCACTTATTTAAGTTTCTTTTTGCATGAAAATTTCTATTGTAAGAGTTAAGTGACACTCTGACAGAGAATCCAGAATTGTCCAATTTGATGATTTTTTTCCCCAGTTCTCCAATCCCTATATATTTATAAATTATAAATTTGGAAGAATTTCCACATAAAAGAAGTTTCATTTTTCTTCAGTGGGACTATTAATGTGTGCAAACTTTAACTGGGTCCAAGTATAAGCTCTGTGTGCTGACAGTGTTAGGAAATCACATCTAATGAGTGGTCAGATAGTGCACAAAAGTAACTCTGGAAATCACAGAAAGTTGATTTATAGAAAGCAGTGCTAAGGAGTATAGAGTTTCCATCTCTAAGGGAGAGAATATAAGCAATGAAATGGAGAAGTGATTTTCAACCTTTTTGAATTTGCAGACAATCTAAAAATATTTTAGTGGAGAGGAATACCCATGTAATATATTTAAGCTTGCAGACAATAATACAGCTTTTTCAGGGACCACTGAAAGGAAGCCCAGGGATCCCTAAGGGTTCACAGGCTATAAGCAAGAAATTACTGAAATGAATAATACCAAATTATCTGCCCCATTCTAGCTTTGGTTTTTGAATTTGTTGTTGTCTTGAATTTGCCTTTTTAATTATCTGGAGTTATATTACTGTACTGCTTACATATCTAGAAATACCAAAGAAATGTGGACAAGTAATTTTATTGAATTTCATTATATCACTTCTAAGAAAAAAAGTATTTCATGAAGGAAAGGAATAAAACAATTATTCCATTCATATACAATGTGTCAGTAATTTATAACCAATTTATCAATGAACATGCAGCTGCACTCACTGTAGTTAAAAAAAAAAAAACAGCTCATATAATACTTACACAGTCTCTGAAAATGTAACATCTTAATAAAGGAAGAGGAAGCCACTGGAGTAATTAGAAAGGTATATTGTGGTGCATATAATGGCAGAAGGATGTTTGTATTATAGTCCAACACATCATTAAGGATACAATTGTTATTTAATGTGGCACAATAATCTTTCTACTCTTCATGAAATCCACTTAAGTAATTACTTTTCTTAGCTCATTGGCTCTATGAACTGACAGTTTAGCAAAATGCTATGTCTAAAGAAATACTGAATCTTCATTTTTATAATACCCTACCTCTTTTTAAGCTTGACTATTACTGCTTACCTGGACTGGCCATTTTATCATTTGAAAAACTAGTGAAGAGACTGGGAAAGAGAGGGGAAAACTGGATGAGGGAGAGAGAGGGGAAAGAAGTACTAAGAAGTTACAGAGCTCTCTTGAAAAATGAAAATACTAAATGAAAACCCGCTCTCTTTTTCTCTACAGTATATTCCTTTTCCCCAGTCTTGTTTTTGGAACATATATATACAAATATAAACCCAATTAACTGATCTGTTTGCACTGTGTTTAGCCATTTTTGTATCTGTTAGCAGCAGAGCACTAGCTCAGTAGTGTAGCACCTTGAGTTCCTGCTAATCTGTTTTTCAGAGGAATAGTTTTACAAAGCACTGTTTTCAAGATTTGGTAAAGTACAGTCTTATAAAAGTTAGTGGGGACCATTAAATAACATATTATTTTTTTCCTAATCTTTTTGCACTTATGACCTCAATAATATATGGGAGAAGACAAACATCATCTATATACTCAAAGCTCATTCATTTTTTTTTTCCTGTCATGCATATTTTAGTATAAAGTTCAAGACCATTTTGCAGAGCAAGTCCAGCATTCAGCAAACACAGCGCTGAAGTGCAACATTTAAATTGCCCAACAGCACGCTTTTTTCTTTTTGCATTTTAAACTTTAAGCTCTCTTTCAAAAGATGTTGTCGTCTTCACGTTTGCCAGCATTACAACAAGGTAAGTCTGAAATACCTTTATCTTATTTGGTAAATTTGTGTTTGATGGTCTTTGTTTGAATAGAAGTGTCAGCTGTATTTTACTTTATTATATAAAAAAGTTTCAGAATTTAATTAAGGGTCAAGTACCCACAGTAGATAAATGCAACAGCTAAAGCATATTTCTGATCTCTCTGAAGACCGCAATCATGAAAATTATTATCATTGAGTAAAACTGGTCTCAATGATGGTGACTGGGAGATGGAATCTGTGTTAGTCAGCCATAATTTACATAATAATGGGTTCCGAGTTTTCATCAGCACCTTTTGTTTGTACAGTGCTTACTGCTACAGTAAATTGTCAAAATGTCATTCCTATCCAATCAGCCAGAAAATACCAACAGTAAACAAGGCACAAGAAGAAATTCTCTGATTAAAAGTATGGCGGAGGAAACAGTAAAACGGGACACTGTAATAGTCATAGCAGTCTTATTCCGATATTTTCAACAACACTGACGAACAACTTATGAAACTTATTATTATTTTTTAATGAAGCAATGCCAGAGAGAGGATTCTGTCATTAAAAGCGTCTCAGCAAACGGTTAGATAACTGGTTTGTTTACACTCGTGTTTGTCATTACTTTTTTGTTTCCTCTTCCATGTGGCAATCTATTTCACTTCTTCAGACAAAACAGACTCAACTAAAAAGTTACGTTTATGACGGGCTGGGGAGCCAGGGACTCACAAGCATATACATACAAGTTGCCCCAAAGCAGCTTAATCAAGCTAAATACTGGGTCCTAAATTAAAATATTGGCCCGAATAAATCTCTCTTCTCTCTCTTACAAACACACAAAGCCCGACAGTATTTAAGTTGAAATGAATTCCGTGTAAATTTCTGCCACCCTCTGAAATTCACAGAAGTGCGAGGACAGGAGGAGCATGAATTAGTGACAGTGTAGGCTTTATAGCCATCGTACTTTTATACTATATTAAAATTAAAAGTTTCACATTGTGTTCGAAATAAAAATGAATAAAGTGGCAACCTGCCAAAGAGAACCAGAAGCCACCCTTGTGCGGAACTGAAACTTTTGGCTCACATAGTACTTAATTTATTTTCATAAAATGACAAGTTATATAAATGTATCTTTAAACAGAGAGGCAAAAAATTTTTAAAAAAACGTTTCTTTGTATTGTGGTTCATAAAGGTTGACACAGTCATAGCCTGTATACAAACAGAACAAAAAACAATAAACATTCCTCAAGGAGGGTTTCCAGCACTGTGCTCTTAAAAATCTTCAAAAAGGACATGATCACATAGTTGAGTCACCACAGAAAAGACTCACAGTACCTTCTTTTGGAAATGAATAGGAGTTTTAAAATCTATTGAAATGAAGTGTTGACATAAGGAAATATTTTGTAGAGCTTTCAGGTTTCTTTACCATTCACTTTATTTTACTTGGCTACTTATAATTTTTTTCCACTTCTTCTCTTTGAAAATCCTGCATTGTCCAAGCCCTTTCGATTAAGCAGCTTGCCTGAATGAAAGCAGTGTGATGATGTGGCGGTGCATCAATAAACAGGGTGCCTCTCAAAGCCGGACAGAACACTGAGAAATAGGGCTGATCAGCAGTAATTACTCTGACACTTCATGCAGTACAGGGAATTAACTCCTAGGACTTTGGGCCGAATGGAGACGTAGTAGTTGATGTTCAACACTGTGAATGCCTCAGTGCCTGAAACCATTATGAGTTTAAACGGAGATGGGAATTCACTATATACGGGGCTTTTTTCTTTCTTTTTCTTTTCCTCAGTTAGGAATGTAAAGCAGCGTGCAGAAAATCGAAATAATTTGGGATGCTGAGCGGGCTGCATTTCTATTTTTTTGCTAAGGTGTTTACGTTCATTTTCCATTAAAACATAAATAATTGAACAAAGGAACATCCGTAGCAACCATATTTATGGGAATGCACCCATCATGTTGAGGAAGACACCCGCATGCCAAGTTAAGGAAGTCAAATTGCTCTAAGGCAGACCTGCAGAAACTAAGGTACACAAAAACACATAGCAGGAGGGGAAATATAGCTAAAAAGGCAACTAGTTAGCAGCTGCCACTATGACCTTTAACTGCATCCATGGTAACTGGGCTAAAGATGGAGTTCCATTTTATTATTCTCACACCCACAATGTTAAGCCTATGAATCCCATTGCAATTTAATGGCTGAAATCAGAAGGCAGATCTGTGTTCATTGGACCAGTGCCGACATCCTCTTAGCTAATGAGTGCAATAAACATTTTCATGCCAGGAAACCAATGCAAGTGGAAATATTATACCATGCAGAAATCTATCCCCCAAACACAAAGAAATGGTCAGTAAAGTCAGTCCTTTATGATCATTTGCATATATTGTAATTTTTCAGGTTTTAGGCCATGCATCTTTGAAGCAGGAAGATATTTAACTAATATTTTCTTTAATACCGTGGCATGCAACAGCATTCACTTTATATTAAGAATTGTGGGAAGAATTATGTATTCCAGACTTAATGACTATTACTGTCTCCAATTATTTTCCTAAAGGAATCTTATGTTTTTAAATAGTATTTTTTCTTTCATGCACTTAAAATTTATTTCATCCATTTGCACTCTATGTACAGTACCACCAGCTGAGCAAAAGACAGCAAACCAGCAAACTGTTTCAACAAGAAAGAGGGCTTTGTTCTAACTTTTGTTGCTATTGTAATTTGACTCACAGTTTTTCTTAAGAATCTGTGACAACAATGTCATATCTTTGTCATGTGAGCCGAAAGCAAGACATATATCATCCCTGGGCTGAAGAACCAGAGCAACAACAACAGCAGTTAAAGGGATTTGTGCTGGATGTGTCTTTGAATTCTCTAGCACTTCCATCTCTAAAGTTCTGTGGTAACCTTTAAAATTGACAGTGAGAGGTATGGAGTGGAGCTAACAATTAATTTTTAAGCCTTTACCTGGAAAAACTAGCATGGCTGAAGACTACCTGTAATTATTTTAAAAATTGTAAATACAGTGATTTAGCCACATTGAGCCATTCAGTCATTCTTCTGTCTTACCACCTCTCCCTGCCCCCGGCCTCCCCCAAAGAAGGAGCATCGTTCTAATGACACAACAGACTGGGGTGAAGAAGGAAACTCTGAATGCTTAAACGTACAGCTGGGAAACGAAGGTCACCAAAATCTCCTTGAACTCTTGGGTAAACCCACTGTATTTGCTTCAATGTGGTACAGTCAAAGATATAAAACTACATTAGTACATTCATAAAGAGCATTATGTGAAACATCCCTGCCTCTCACAGTCAACTTCCTCCTCCATCTTAAAATATCCAGGATTTTATTTTTGTTAAAATGTTAGCCTGGCATAAGGGGAGAGGGCTTAATGACTTCCCCTGACAAGAACTACATGTATTTTTTTTCTTATGGAATACTGCCAAATATCCTTTGTAATAAAAGGCTTGAACTATTTTGCTAACAGAAGCCGCTTGTTCTGGTAACTATAAAGGTCAGACAGAAAATAATTTTGGTGTTTCTTATCTTTTAAAATAATGTCACTTTTTATCATTACAGTAACATTTTTGGACAACAAAGAAAAGAGAAAACAGAAGATGTGATACCCCAGACTACCAGGTACACTATTTCTTAAAAGACATTAGGTTAAAAAAGCTGTTAGCCAATTATACCAAAGACTGGAAATGTCACAAAAGCCAATGAAATCTCCCTGGTAACATTCAGAAATAATATGCTTTGGATCATACTGTATATTAAATGACAACTGTCAATTTAAAAAAGAAGTCCTCCAAAATCTTTGATATATGACAATTTAGAAGTTGAAACACACTGTTCTTACCATTTAATATCTTTGAGATAAAAAGCTTTTGACATGTTAATTAATGTGAAGGAATAAGTGCTCCTCTCGTTTCCCTAACGCAGTACTGGACTGCAATGAGTAGCTTTTTGTGACAAATGTCATAAGAAGCAAGGCGGCATATAACTGTTTTATATAGTTAAGAATTATATGCATTTATGGCTAACAACAATAACAACAGAGAAAGGTGAGATTTTGTATCCTAAATATTTTTCTTTGATATGTGCATTCTTTTTTTCAGTTAAAATGGGCATTTGAATAGGCACTGATTATCATTATTATCTAATCCACTTTTCTGTCTGGGGCTGCAGTACAGCATGATTCAGGGTAAGGCATCGGTCTCTGAACGTGTAGCCATGCCAGGATAAAAGGTCTGTTGAAAGGCATATTAGTTGTCTGGCCCAAAGGAAAGTTCCGAGGGCAGTGTTGTGTGGTGACGCTGGGCTCCTCACTTCGACTGGGCTCCCAGATTCATCAGCTGTGGAGGATGCTTGCTCCTACGAGTGCATCTCAGCAGCTAAGACAGTCGCTCAATTCTGTGTGCCTTTGACTGGGGCCTGGCTGGAAGTCTCCCATCGTAAGGGCAACCCAAGGTTGTATCCTATCAGGTTTCTCTGTGTAAGGACTTCTGCCACTGAAGCCATGGAGCTCAGCAATGATATTTAGACAAATGCCTGACCCTGGGTAAAAGAGGTATTAGAGAGTCTAAGCCATAGGTGATCAAACAATACAAGGCTAGTTCAGCAGAAGCATTTAGGGTCTGAATTTTGAGTAGTCTAAATTTACACCCTATAAAGAAGGAGATTAGACATATAAATAAATAGTAAGCTTTCAGGTACTTTTGCTGGCTTTAATGAATTGTGAGTGTATATGCTAATTGTTAGTCACAGCGTGGGTGGGGTTTTGTGGCCCTGAAAGCCTCATGTTGAAGCTTTACACTGCTCAGTTATCGTCAGAATCTGTCTGAAGGTGATTCAAAGTCAAATCTGCTCCCAAAAAGGAAAAGTCCTAAAAAGTGTAGACCTTATCAGCTGTTGCCATTGGACTCTGGGGAAGAGATTAGTTCCTGAACCTCTTCTAAATAACAGTGTAGACACAGACTAGGAACACTGCTGTGTATTGCATCAGATCAGCGGTGGACTTCTTTCAGTTGTTTTGCTGAAGAGCAGACCACAAGTAAACCATACTAAGACTGGGAAGCTCATGCAGTAAATCTTTATAATAATGCTGTATTCACTGGAACAAAATGAAATAGCAGACGAGAGGATGATACCACAGTTGTGAAGAAGGCATGAAACATGATCTCCTGGGAAATTTTCTGACCCCAGAAAGAAGAGTAGAAGACAGAAAATGTTGTTGTTGAAACCTTGGTTGCACGATACATTTGAAGATGTAGCTTTTGCTATTGTGGAACACTGGGACATTGGGACCTCATTCTGTTAGGTCAAGGAGCTGCGCAAACAGAGTGGGCTGCATCTCATAGGTGGGACAGGGACTGTCTTTGGTTGAAGAGCAGATGGAGCATCCAAAATTACATTGCTAATGTAAGACTGATAGTGACAAATACTATGTAGACCTCAGCTATGTATATCCCAGTAGAACCCATAAAGAACAGAAAATTCATATTAGCAGCTGGAGGAACCAAGCAAAAATGTATGCCAAGCAAAGCTATAAATGGGATGGCATTTTTAACTTTTACACCAACAAAATAATCTACATATACTGCAGAACTTTCAGAAAGTTGAGGTGGTAAAACTGCTCACTATGGTGTTGAAAGAGTAGACTTCTTAATAAATATTTCTGGTTTGAATCTGAAAAAGCAAAATGTTATATAAATAGGTGTGTTGTATGAAAAAATTTTTTGTTGTTGTTTGGCAATCAAAGTGATATATTTCATTGTAGGTAAATCCAAACCTTTTCAAAATTTTCAGCATACAGTAAAAGAACATCTCCAAGTCCATTTGCATTTGCTCTTGGTGGCCCAATGGCTGTCTAGGTACTTAGAAAAGGTGGTGTAACTTCAGAAGAAGACACGCATCCCAGAATTCCTTTATCTCAGTGCTCAAACCATTTGCTGTGAGACGAGAGAGCAGGGTCACATTCTTATCTGCAGTCAAAAAGAAGGGTGTTTGAACTTTCCTCTCCCACTTCACTCTGACTGATATTTATGGACGTAAAAGTGTAAAAAAAAACATAACTCCTTTCTGGTTTTGGCATGATATTTAAATCCTGCCATACCTGTTTGCCTTACAACTGTTGATCCAGTTAATTCAAGATTCTTGGACACTTTTAGGCCCATTGAAAATAATGCTGAATTAACCATTCCAAGGTGAAAAACATTCAGCCCTACTTGTATCACATAAGGTTAACAAAGAGGAATCCCCATTAGTAATCAAAGAGGGCACTAAACAACAAAAAACAGTGATTAACATTTTTGAAATCAGCAGCACTGGATAACCAGCATTTAAGAACTCCTGAGAGAAATGTTCAGGACCAATGATAATTTTGAACAGGTCCTGACATACAAGGAAAGCTATAGAAGGTAACCAGACAATGTTACTCATCAGATCCCTTCCCCTGCTGTTACTGTTATGCAAAACAATGCAAAGCTGACATGGGATGTTTCTCCTCTGGTTCCACAAGAACTGCTACCAGAGGAATGATTGCAAAGGTTTTTTCATTAAGAGTCCAGAAATTAAAGCAAAATTACACCTGGAAGCATTTATGGATGTCAGTGGCAAATAGCAGAGAGAACATTGTGGACATGGAAAAGATTGCTTAGTAAACTATGTTATTAGAAATAAGGTTCTTTAATATGGCCCAAAACTAAATTACACTTCTAGAAACAAGGATGAAACCACAGAACTGAATAACTGAAAGTAGTGACTTAAAAATATGGAGGATTCAGGCTAGATGAGCAACCAAACAGTAACTCAGAATGGGATGATATAGCAAAAAACCCAACATGATTGCTGAACGATCAGTGAGGGAGCAGGAGAGCTGATCTCTCTGTCATAACTTGAGGAGGACAACGATGGAGTATTGCACCAACTCTGCAGTTCACATTTTCAGAAAGACACAGTGGAGCTACTGGAGGGGGTAGAGACCAAATGCAGTAATGTTTTGAAAATGGGAGAAAATGCCTTCTGGTAAGAGATTTAGAGAGTTGGATCTTTCTGTTTATGAGGAAGAAGATTGAGAGGTGACTTCCTTATGGCATATATACCTTCCCAGGCAGAAAATAATGGATATGAAAGAACTCTAATCTAGTGGAGAAAGGCATAATAAGAACCAAAGGCTGGAGCCTGAAGCCAGATGAATTCAAATTGGAAATAAGGCACATACTTTTAATGCTGATAGCTATTAGATATCAGAACACATTATAGAGGGAAGTGGTGGATATTCCATCTCCTGAGATCTTCAAATCAAGATTAGATGCCTCTCAGGAAGATATACTTTAGCTGCAGAGAAACTATTTGGCTCAAGGTAGGGATAACTGTGTGAAAGATAAGTGCCTGTGATCGAGAAGAAAGAAGATTAGATGATCTAAGAGTTCCTTTTTGCTTTTTACACTGTGAAAATTTGAAAACCAGCAGTATGTAACTGGGAGTTAATCTGAGTCCTCCACCCCAGATTTAGCCCAATCAGATTACCGGTGCATTGAAGTGAAATTCATACTCCATCTCTCACTCTTTTATATGCCTTTGCAGGATTTACCCAGAGGGAAATCAGATTTATTGCTGTTTGCTTTCCTTCAGGATTCTGCTAAGGCAATGCTCCATGTTGAAGTTAATGGAACAGATGCAAAGATCTCCAGCCTCTGTTTAGACTTTCATTCACCCTTAATTTCTAGAAGAGCTCAAAAGAGACATCACTGTCTCTGGCATGTACTTCTAGGATTGAGGAATGGAAAAATGCAGAAAGGTTGTGTTTGCTGTATCAGCTACTAACATTATTACTTATATGGCTTTGTATTTGCATTCTTCAATCCCAAGCCACTGGCAATTACTGAAAAATCCTTGCTTCATATGTGAGCGAAGGTGACAAAAAGAACAATTTTCTGACTTCTCACATCCACTGATAGGTACAAGGAATGTTGGAAATAATACATTAAATGACATCCTTTGTGAGAGGGTTCTGCGTAGTTTATGTGGAGAAACAACACAGGAATATCTTTTTCCCGATCCTGGTCTCATATATCAGACAACTGGTATAATTTGTTTATGGGACTTGTGTTTCAAAAGACCACAGAGCAGTGGTAACACTAACAAGAAAAGTAGGCAGTACTGCAGAATCCCACAGTTTTGGTGATATGACATGCATTTATCTCAGATATTGTCTTAAAGTTACTGGTTTAAAGCCTAATTTTATGGTGATGAGGGAAACAGAAAAAGGATGCACAATGCAATGTAGGTAGGGAAAAAGTGAAGGTAAAAAGAGTAGTTTAACAGTGAGGAAGCGCAAAAGAAAAAGTCATTGTATATTTGGAAAAAAATAAGATGAACAGGTGAAATTATGGTGCAAAAGGACAAGTCCATGCACAACAGTTCTATGGACTCTTAAGGCATAGGTAATTTTATTTAAATTGAGCTGTCAACATCTGAAGTTGTCATCATAGATTCCCTCCGCTGCCAATGGAGAGAAATAACATGATTCAGCTGACCTGTTTTAGCCATCTACTTCAGGATGAGATGAATCACACCCTAAAAGTACCTATTTCTCTCCATTGATTATGAAGAGACTCCAAGATGACAATCTCAGATGTAGATGTCTCAGTTATAGATTTTTGTATTTGGTCAGATGAGTCCCACTATTAGACCCTATAGATTCTGACACATCTTCACTTTTTTCCATAATTTCTTATTGAAAAAACAGCTAGTATAGAGAAATAGAGGAGATGATACACATACATTTGTATTGGGTGCAATTTACTGCAAAGTGTCTGGAAAATTGACATTATATGTGTCAAATGTTGACAATTTGATGAAAAAAATCAACCCCCAAAATACTTCAGCTGAGAACGAAAATATTTCTGTGTTGAAATACTGATGTGGTCTCATGGGAGTGACAGGTTGGTGCTTCAGGCTTCCAACCTTCTCTATAGGGCAGAGTCTCTGCCTGGACAAGATTCATCCTGGTTCCTTTGGTGATCCTCGTGGTGCCTCTTGGGATCCCCATGGCGATAACAAATTACAAGAAATGTGCCCAGTCAAGCAGCTAGAACCAGTCAGAGGAGACTGGGAGCATGAAGCAGCCAAATTACACCTTCTGCAAGATGTCAAAGTGGCAGACTTTTAACAGAAGTATATAGAGTTTTGATAGAATTATAGCAAGTTAATGTTTTAAACAAACAAATGACATTTTTAAAAAAGAAAGAGGACAGTTTGAAATCAATAACCTGATTTTTCTACATCCAGACTGATTATGCAGTCTTCAAGGAAAGCTGAATTATGGTTGTAGACTTATTCCTTATTTTGCTGCTGTATTTGAATGCTCTTTGTAATCTTCTAAGTCCACACACACACTTTGATAGGCTTACAATCATATTTTGCATCCCTTCACTTCCTCCCCCTTCCCTGCCTTTGTCTTGCTTCCTCTCTCAGTCTTTTGTTTTCTCTCT
>NW_010098827.1:182910-216080 GCF_000699245.1 Pterocles gutturalis
GAAACTGGATGGTGCTAATAAACTTAATATTCATTTTACCAATGTGTGGTTAGCAAACTATACTTCCCAGTATGGAGAAGAGCACAGGAAAACACAAACAAATCAGATCTGCTTGACAGGTTATCAAATAAAACTTGAGTTCAAAGATATGCATAAGTTAAGTTCAGAAATATCTTTGAAGATAAAACTTATGCATAACATTTCTGGAGATAACATCACGTTCAACTTACAGAGGCTGCATTACTCATGTGCATAAAATAGTAATCTTTGTGAATGGTCTAAACAAATTTTGCTATTCAAGAAGCCAGAGATTCTGGCTCCTAATTCCATCTGGAGGGAACTGCAAGTAAGAAAAACTAATTTCACTGTTTCTTTGATACAAAAATCTCAGCTTTAAGAAGAAGACTGAAGGCTGAACAGACTCTGAGGTTTTGAGTTTCCTTCAGAGACCTCTGCTGATGTTGCATTATTTGTCAATAAAACTAAGGTAGAGAAATAAACTACTCTTAGCTTTATTTGGAATCTAAACTCATCTGCCTATAACAGTATATGGTACAATGCAAGTAAAAAGATAGATTTTAACCATATTCATATTGTACACAACCAAAAGCTATAATAATACAGCCAAGAATTCAAAAAATGCATGTGAAAAACTTTTACCTTTTAAATATGTATAATGCTTTGCATTTTATTATATACTCACATATTATTTATTTTTACAGCTGTCACTTGCCATTTTACCAAACTTCAACGCCCTTTCTCTGTAACTTCCAAGCTCACACAGCCTTCCCAGTTCAATGTCTTCCCTACAGGTGGTCCCTTAACCCAGCTCTGTTTTCACTCGTAGTGAAATTCTTTTGTCAATCCAGCACGAGATTCACTGTTCGCAGTTAACAGTCTCACCTCACAATTTTTGGTTGGGCTTAGACTCCTGGACTATCCTGATCTCTGTTCTACCCATAAAGATCTCCATCTGGTCTATTCTTACTCCTTTTCTGCACTGGTTTTACTGGTAATGCCCATCGTCTGACTCCTTACTGCCAAGGGTAAAGGCTTCCTACCTCCTTCCTAAATATCCATCCCAGTTTCCTTTCCTAGCCTGTTCCTTTTCCCCTACTTATGATGTATCTGCTCTTTACCCTCTTTAATAAGGTCTAGTATACTTAGTTTGGTCCCAGATCTTTCCCTTTCTCACCAGAATTTAGTTTGCTTTCAACCAAGCCAACAAGCTTGCTGTAACTCTAAATATAATCTTCATCAGATCACAATTCCAGCCTTCTGATGCCTCCTATGACAAAGAGGTCTCAGTGACCTCTTCTCTGGCTTCCAATTATCCTAGATATCTCTGTGCTAGAGAGTTACTAGGCTACTAGGCAGAATTTTTAATTTCTCCTCCCAGTCCCAGTCTTTCTTTTGTTCTCTCCACATTAGAATATGGTGTCTCCCTTCTCCATGCCAGCAAGAAATCCTCAGTGCAAAAAAGGAGAGCAAGGCTCCCTTCTCTCCATACTGCTCAGCTGGGGGGATGGACTAACTCCCTGCAGGTTAGGGACTGACTGTCTGGGGATCAGGTTTGCTGAAAGGGATCTGGAGGGGAAGCAGGCTAAACCTGAGCCAGCAGCGTGCTCTGGTAGTCATGAAAGCTAATGGTGTCCTGGACTATATGAGCAAGATAAAAGGTTGGACCACATGATCTTCTGAGGTCCCTACCAACCGGAGCTGTTCTATAATTCTATATTAACTATGTTAATGGTATGTTGAGAAAAGTGATTATTCTCCTTTCCTTGGCCCCATCCAGATACTGTTCTCAGTATAATCCAGGGGCTAGAGCACATTCCCTGTGAGGAATGTCTGTGGCAGCTGAGTTTGTCCAGCCTGAAGAGATGGCTGCAAGGGGACCTCAGCCACTTTTCAGAACTTCTGTGTAGGCTATTAAGATGGCAGAGCTAAGTTTATTACTGAGGTGTATGGCAAGAGAACAAGAAATACTGGACTTAACTGGATGGGAGAGGTTCTGACTGGATATAATGAAATGCTTTTTTAACTGTGAAGAAAATGAAGCATTACAGTAGGTTGCCCAGAGGAGCTGTGGAATCCACCCTTGGAGGTTTTCAAGACCTGATGGGAGAAAGTCCTGAGCAACCTGAATTCTGAATTCAGTGTTGACCTTGTTCTGAGCAGAAGGTTGGACAAGAGACCTCCTGAAGACACTTTCAACCTACATGATTCTGTAATTCTGTGAAACCTCTGTTGACAATGTTTTCCCAAAAGTTTCTCACTTGTCTAACTTAGAATGGGTTTGCATTTATATCAATGCTTTGCATCCTTTTAAAATTTCAAGCCTTTGCTCTCAGGCGCAGAAGACTTGGAGCACTTCAAAGGAAAGACTGCCAGAATTTTTTCAATGTGTATAAAACTAGATTATCTCCCTGGACTCATTGTTAGATAATACTGAGTAGTTCTGTCTGAAATATTTGAAGAGAGGAAAATGAGGTCTGAGGCAAAGTGAATGTAAAAAAAGTCTGATTCTCAGACACTTTCTGGTCTGCCACTGGTGCTACCAAAGTTGCTGTTAATCCATCATGACTACGTGAAAGTTCAGCTCTGCATAGCACTAGATAGACATCACATGTTGAAAACCAGACCAGTTGCCAAACACTAGTTCATTTTAAGTGGGAATGCCATGGTGTGGCAAATCAAGAGGTAAACCAGAATATATTCTATTTCATCATCTGTTCTTAAGGCACATAATAATTCAATATATTGACCAGTTGTAAAAATTATGCCTGGTATCAGCTGTAATCTTACAATTGTATTCTCACCTCCCTCTATGCCCCCCTCCTCCCAAAAGGTTTACTGCTCACCTGCAGTAAGGTTTTCCTGAGATTCTCTTAATATTTCCAAATATGTATCACTTAGCTAAGAGATGAGTGGTGACATCTAGCAAAGTTAGTAGAAAATTAAGACAGTGCTACATCTATAAGTAAAGATAGAGGACAGCCACCAACAACAAAAAAAAGGAAAACAGTGCATTTTGTCATATTTTATAAAACAGAAAGTGGAAGATAGAGCAATGCTGATTAAGCATGGAAGCTAGAGGTTATTCAGAGAAAAATGCCTAATAAAAAATTGAGCTGTAGAAAAAAATTGAGCTGTAAGATGATGTGAAGTATCTCAAAAATGGAACACGAAAAGAAAAGAAAAGAAAAGCTAAAATATAACAGCCTAAAGAGGTATTTTCCTAAATTAACTCCAACAGTACTGAAGAGAAAGGGAAAACATACGAAGATACTTGCCTGAGTGTATCTGAATGATTATCAAAGACAGTGTTGATTAACTTGTAAGTGATATCATAAATGAACTTTATATGTGGAAGACCCTTTGGGAATTAAGAAACTGTGCACTCTAAGGCTGACAGCTTATGTCAACTTTTTAATTCCATATTTTCTGAAGAAGCCAAGGAAAATGCAAGCTGCTTGTAAGGTGTCTGGAATGGGCAGAATGACAGCAGAAGAACCTAGAGAGATCTACACATTTTCATGCAACAATTTTCAGGTCTGGAGTAGGAAATGGACTTCTTATATTAGAAAGGGCAAGTGAGAAATACTTGCAGAATCCTGAAAAGAGGAGTGAAAACCGGTAAAACTACCTTTAGAGAATCTGCCAGATTTTTGCTAACTTGAGGTTGCCACACTGCCTCTGCCATAAGTATTCACTTGCAAAGCATGAAGACTCTATCAGAAAAGTCTCTATGTTGCTTGCCATTTCAGCCCATTTATATAAAAAAGTGAGGTATGCGATGGCCTCTCACTGAATTTCTGTTGGAAATATAACTCAGCAGGGTTCTGCTTATCCACACCAATATCTTACTAGAACACTTCTGACTCACCTCACTTCAGATTGAAGGGTCATTTCAGGGTAGTAGCTTCCATGGTCCTTCCTCCCTGGATATTTCCAGGTGGCCATTGACATTGATTAGTTCTTGTAGTCCAGGAGTTTTGGGGCAGAAGTAAGTGATGGCATGCTTTGCCCCCAGTAAATACTGTTCATATAACCATCCTCACCACTGCAGTTGCTAGCCAGACCACTGTTTCCTGAGGCCTGGATAAAAATATTTCCTCCACCACAAGGGCCCTAGGGGAATAAAACAAAACAAAACAAAACAAAACAAAACTGAACTTTCCATACAGATCTTTTATTTTAAACAGCCAGTGTTGTATTTCTGCCAAACTTAGAAGGTGTTTTTGATTATATAGCTTTCAACTACCATGGAATTAATATAGAAAAACTTATGTTCTTCAGGGAGCCCTGTCATACATCTGCAAAATAAGGTTCTTTTTATGTACCTACACATTAACATTGACATCCACTCCCTCATTTAATTAACAACATTTGAATGTCGTTTCCCTTCATGTAGTAATTGTATTTTTTTATTTCTAAACTGATCTCTTGTTTTGGATGGAGATACAGTTGGAAAATGTCAAGATATGTCCAGCAAAAAACAGTAACAATAAGGGGTTCCTTTTTTCCTTGTGATTTTTGAAAGCTAAATCTGGACTTTCCTAGCGAGTTTTGAAAAAAAAATCTGAGGCGGGAAATGAACCTCTAGATTTTGACTTGAGGAAAGAACTTTCTAAAGTTTTTGGTTCTTTCTTTCAGTTAGTTCAAAGCTAACCTGCTGGGTCTGGGAACTTTCATGTCTTTAGGACCCTGGTAGCAACTATTAATAGCTGTGGTTGTTAATGTAGGTACTCACACTGGAGAATCTAGAGGTTGTATTACATGTCTGCCAAGGAGTTGAATTCCAAAGAAACAGAAGTTAAAACTACATTAGTAATGCTTAACTTTAACAGCCAGACAAAAGATATACGGTGGAGGAACGCAATCCAGTGTTCAGTAGCTACTCGAATTTTTTTTTAATAAAGGTGACAAACTCATGAATACTAAAATGAGTCCTGAGTTATGTGTTCTTATGTAAGGTATTCCTCTTTATCTGGTGGAAGATGTCCATACATTTATTAAAAAAGAGATAAAGAAGAGAAAGTGAGAGAGGGGTCTTAGTACTCTTTCTTCAGTGCTTCATCTAAAGAACCAGGAGATAATGTATAAATAGGTTGGGTTTTTTTAAAATCAGAATTTAAGTATGAAAGGCAATCAATTTGTTTATGGAACGTATATGTGTGTACAGTCAGAAAATATTCAAGTGGTTTTTTTGGTTTTTTACTGTACTGAAAAATTTAATCAAGTGAAATACTTTAACAGAGACTTTAACAGAGTTACAGGTGTCAAGTTTTTCTCTTACAATAAGTCTAATTCTTTCTAGTAATTTTTCTGGTGATTAATATATTAATATAATTATCACAGTAAGATAACAGATCAACGTTGCAGCGGGAAGACAAATAAACTTTTTGAGTAGATCTGGCATAAAGTACCTAGACATTTCTCCAAAAATCCCTAACAAAAATATATAATTCTGATCTTTTTTTTGCTTTAATTTGTGAAATTATTTCATTAATAAGCTTATTTTTTGTGAGTTTTCCTATGAGTGGAAATTTCTAAAGACCAACTGTAAGATAACTTTGAAGAATACCCTTTCCAAGAAATTTGGAAAAGTAGCAGGAAGAGAAGACTTGTAACAGATATTTTTAACTAGTTGCATGCGCACAAGTGAAGAAATACAGGTCCTGAATGGCTGTATGAGCAGTATCAAAATGCATGTTATGCTGAAGGTTTATTTCCAGCTCAAATCTTGGCACTTTTGCTAGCATATATTACCTTTCTCACCAGACCCCAAATTAATTTGCCTTGAAAATAAGACATTTTGCACTGTTTCCCAAAGGAAAACATTTTTGATCAGTTAGGTCAGAAGTAGCTTCTGTATTTTTGAAACAACACCTGGAAAAAAAAATTAAAAGGATCTTACAGGTACTAGATTATCCCTTTAATACCTCCATTAATATTAAATAAATCCTGCAAATACAGTGTCTTGGTTTTGGAAAATATATTAATTGGGTGTATGTCAGGAATAAAATCCAGGAACTCACTTTTAATATTTCTTAAATCAAAAGCTTCTTGTTCTCAACAGCTAACCCATTTAGACATTCCTTTCCTCTCCCCCTTCTAAAAACCAGCTCCTTCAGCTGACTGCTGCACTCCACTGCTGTCTGGGTAGGTTACAAGCAGTGAAATGCATTACAGCCATCTACATTTATATTTGTCCTACTGTCAGTGTTACTTCCACAAACGGCTGAAAAAATATGCAATTTTTCTTAATGCTCGGAGCCAGGTTTACTAACAAGCACCTCTGGAAAGTGCAATTAAGTGTTGATCTGACCCAAAGTATCTTTCAAAAGCAAAAGAAGATTCCAAACACATGGGATCTTTTTCTGGTTTCATATATTTCTATGTAAATCACAAACATCTAACTGAAAATAATGATATAAATGCAAGCAAAATCACTTCATTTTATTACAGATCTTTATTATAGATAATTCATAGCTCCTTTGGTTCGTAGTGCATGTTTTGGATATTGCTGAGTCTATTTACTGATAAACTAGGAAGCACATAACACTAGGAGACAAATCTAAGAGCCCAAACCTATAAATAAGTTTGCTTAAATGTACTCCTATGAATAGACGCACTAAAATCAATGAGAATACTCATATGCATGAATTTAAGCATATGCAAAAGTACTTGAAGACAGGAGATTTAGCTCTTAATTATTTTAGGTCACTGAAGGAAATGGAGGCCACAGTTTCTCCCAGAACAGGTGACAAATCTGCTTAGAAAGGTAGTGTGGAAGTGGCATAAGGAGAAGTTGTATAAGCAGTCTCATCCAGGAATATGTGAGTACACAGATGCTGCCGTAGAGGATCCAGCTGGGGAATGACTGATCTAGGTAATTATATCGCAAAGTCTTTAGAGGAGACATCCCATACAAATTTTAGAAAATATAGATCAGGGACTCAAGGTAGCTGCTGGATGCATAATTCACTCTGAATAATTTGTTAGACAAACCTCACCTCCTTTTTCTATTTGTGAATTGTACAAGAGCAGCTCATGACTTTCTTAGATTTATTATTCAGAATTATTCCCTGAATGAAGGTGTATCATTTATGAGCACTTCACTGTAAATGCTTGATATTCAAAATTTGGCATTCGATATTGTTATGTTGGTTAGTCGGAGAAGAACACATCACATGTT
This sequence comes from Pterocles gutturalis, assembly GCF_000699245.1. NCBI lineage: Eukaryota > Metazoa > Chordata > Aves > Pterocliformes > Pteroclidae > Pterocles > Pterocles gutturalis. The sequence goes on from NW_010098827.1 coordinate 190,115, forward strand.
GTGATTCTCTGCCTGGAAGTAACTCAGAGTCAGGTTTTCTATTGTAAATCATCATATTCCAGAATTCAAAAATCTCTTTCTATTCCTGTTTTGCAGTCATCACAAGACATCTCACAAACATTCTGGCTAAAGGCACATTTGTTCAAAATTAAAACATCATTATTTTCATGGAATTATTTTGTCCTATTATGTCTCTATTTATGTCCTATAATGTCTCTACTATTCAGCTATAACAAGAAGGTTTATCAAAAGAAATATCATAATTTAAAAAAAACCCCAAACTTAATAGGGATAATTTTGTCCAGCTGCGTAATCCCCCAGCTGGGATGTTGTGGAATGCCCCATGCCTTATTCATCAGTCCTAATATGTTAAGAACAAAACTTCCAAAAAGTGAGTGACACCACTGAAGACTTATAGCTTTAGCTATCTAAAATCAGTCAGATGAAGTGTTTGAGCATGAAGAAACTCGTTTATGTCTTGAGAGCATTTTACTTGTATGCTCATAAAAGGAGGGAGATTTGTATCTTGGTCCTGCTTCTGTAGAACTACTTCCCACACCATGGAACAAAACCTTTTGTGGTTCTCTTGCTGATGAAAAATCCTATAATAAATAGAAGATTGTAAAAACATGGTTAAAAAAAATAATAAAAAAGAAAACATCTTGAAAAAGTTCCTAACTTATTTTTCTTGAGGATGAAGAAAATGGCTAAAGAATTGGAAGCAAGATATATAGAGGAATTACACTGCTCTTAACACAAGCAATATTTAGTAATTTCTTAGCCCTGGCTTGCAGTCAGTCATCCTAACCATCTGCTCAGAACTGAACTTTTTCTTCTTCTTCAGTGTAGTTGAACTGTATCAACAGAAACAGCTTTTTCAGGGAGAGTAAATGTACCGCTACGAACATTTTGATGAAAGACTGAATCTTTGTATTCCTGGAAAGTAAGTCTTCCTGTAACAAGCAGCTAACGTTTGAACACGTCAAAGCAAGCCTTTTAGAACAGGAGATAAGAGCACTTGAATGATTCTTACAAAGTGGTAACTGGCCCAAAAGAAAATGTTGTGTACCGTAATTTATTCTGAGAGTTACATTTTCCTCGGCCTTGAAAAGAACTTTACCCTGACTCACTATGTTGGGCTTCATTCACACTCTCGTTTGGGAGATTTGGTTCTGAAATATGGACCAACTGTACAAGCAAACATTTTATTCATGCAGGCAATGTTATTGGCACAGGCATTGGCAAGATAATGGCCAGATCCATATTAGGAATGGCTTATAAAATAAAGTCAATCTGAGGTGGGGTGTTTATTCATGGTTTTAATTTTAACTATGCTGTTAAATGCTATGCTGCAGAAGCTTTAATGTTTAAGCAACTATATTAATATAAAGGTACTGCTATTGATAAAAATTCTTTTGCTTTTTGAATTGGTGAATAACACACCATCAAAAGGCTTTTATTGCTGGTATAAACTACAGCTGTGCTAGAGAGGATAGCTACAGTAACCTAGTGTCACTGTCTCAGCATGTGGCCTGTTCAAAGTTATTGTTTATGTGGACTTTCTTCCATATGGAATCATCAACATTTTATTGCAAAAACCGTAGTGCTGTGTCACACTTCCAGAGTGAGAACACAGCAAGAGAGACTTTGTTTTCTCCTTTTCTCCCTTAAAAAAAAAAAAAGGAAACAGAACAGGAAAAGATTTATCTCTCTCTCGTTAGAAATTTACATCAAGCTATAAATATCAACATCTGTAAATAAAAAGACCCCTTCCCTTTTACATAAATTTATTAATATATTGTGAAATCTCATATTTTGGGTAGCCTATCTCTGCACTTTCAAAGGCCTGAGACTGACCATGCTGGCAATGCCATTTCACCTCTGAATGAAGCAATAACTCTTCCTCGGAGGGGTGCCCCATGATTTCCCCCCAGGGCTGGACCCGCCTCTGCGCCCAGCCAACGCCTGAGCAGAAAACAAGCTTCTTTAGCACACGCAACATCCCGTGGGCCTGAACACATGGGGCATTCTTAGGTGGTATTAATATGTAAGTAGGTGGTTAGGACCCTGCCGGGCATGTTTGGGCAGGCTGCCCGAGGCCCGGGTGTGGATTGCGTGCTGGCACAATGCACTCTTGTCTGCTCCTGGGAATGCGTTTTGAGTGAGTGAGGTAGACGTACCTCTGGAAATCTGAGTAAGGCAAACTGTTCCGGTTCATGTTAAGAGGGAAAAGGAAATGAATAAACATTATAAATCTTCGTTAGCTCAGCAAGAGCAAAGAGCGTGCTTTCATGCACAATAAAGATTAACAGAAATAAAAGGTAAAAGTAAGAGTAAAAGGAATTTTTGAGGTCTCCTCTGGAGTAAGAATCCCATGAAAACCTCTGGAAAGATTCAGATGTATATATATAAACCAAGGTATTTCGGGAGTCTTTGTTAGCGCATGCACAGAGTTCCTAACAAAACAAAGTATTGTGAGAAAGTATCAGTTTGCTAAACCTGAACATTTTCCCCATGTTTGACAAATATTTCTCTATTAAAGATCTGATTTGAAGAATATTTCCTTGGTCCATCCTGGGCCTCTGAAGTCTTCCACACTTACTGCTGAAGAAAGAGAAGCCTTGAAAACTTGATCTGTGGCTCCCTAAGTCTGGGTGTCAGTAGAGTAGTACTGTAGCAGCTCCAACACAAAATGGTGTCTCAAGGCTTTTATGCCAGCAAACCTAGAATTAGCTTGAGTTTGCAAAGCCCCAGGCTTGTCCTGCAAAGGCAGTTTCACGGGGTTGGGATTCAGTGGTGACTGCTTTTCCTCCTGCCTGCCTTGAAGGTGGGTTGGGGACAGATGTATATCCCAGTTCTGAAACATCACATGTCCAGCTTTCTGAAATGAGGTTTGGAAATTCTAGCTTGTGGGAAATTGCTGAATATTTGATGTCATAATTAAGGTGGAAGGAAATACCACATCAAAATGCTGTAAGTCCATGCAAATAAGAAAATTTGTGCTTTGGATAATTCTACTCTAACCTCCTTGCTGTTTTCATAGAACATTGATTAACTATGTACAAGCAAATATTCCTTTTCCAAGGAGATAATACATTTGTAAGGTTACATAATTTTTTAATCCCTACATGCACAGTAGCAATACTTGAAACAGTATGGAGATCAGCTTCTGATGGGGCTTTGGTATTGCTGTGAGAGTATTCAGTGGCTGGAAAAAGTCTATCCTAGATATGTTATAGCAAGATTACTGCAGTGCTACGGGTACATTAGTAGCACTAAGACAAAGATTCAGATAAGGCAAAGCCACGTACAAATCAGTACGAAGATGGGAAGCACATGTGGCCGTACGTAAACTCAAAGCAGATGATGGAACAACTTAAGAGTAGGATGATCAAAGTTACAGATATAACCAGTTAGATCAGAAAACTCCAGCAAAGGGAGTAGTAGTGATAATGGACAATATATTGAACAAGTGAAAAAGACTGCTGTCACAGAAAAGACAAACATTACAGTAGGTTGTGTTAATTGGAGCATTGTATGTAAGACAAGGAAGGCAGTTTTTCCGCTCTGTTTGACTTGGTTGAGGCTTCATCCAGAGAGCCATATTTCGATTGGGCTACCACGTTTTTCAAAAGATAGAGACAAATTAGAAGGACTTAAAAGAAGGACATCAAAAATGATAAAAGGTGTTGAAAATAAGGCCCAGGAGGAAAGCTTAAGAGACTGGGATATGTTCATTCTAGAGAAGAGAAGCCAAAAGGGAGACATAATAACTCTCGATAATTGCATAAAGGGGTGTTACCAAGAGGACAGGGACCAATTGTTCTGATTAGTCAACGGGGACAAAACAAGAAGTACTAGATTTTAGCTGCAACATAGATAATAAGGTTAAATATTAGGAAAAACTTTACAACTGCACAAGCATTTAGGTCATGGAGCAAACCATCAAGGGGTTTTCCAGAATCAGCTCCACTGCAGGATTTTAAGGCCAGACTTAATGTCGCCCCATCAGCAACGGTTTAAGTTTAATAAAATCAGTCCTGACACAATACATGAGGGAAGGAGAAAAAGGACTGGGCTGAATGACCTGCCTAGGTGTGTCTGCTGGTAAATAACTCTGTGATTCTCTGACTCCCTACAGTACAACAAGAGCTTTATTTGCTATTTTAATTTTTTTCCCTATCTGTAATCTCTGTCTTCATCTGGAAGAGAAAATGCAGAGACATATTTTCCAGGTTTACCTTAATTCTGATATGTATCTGCCTTACGCATGTAGAGATGTGACAGCGCTTCCCATCATCAGACCAGCTGGTCAATAGTGTGTCAGCTGGGAACAGAAGATTTCATACCTTCCAGCCACAGCATGACTCCTGGGTCTAAGTAGTGGCAGGTTGTGTCTGACACCTTTCTGCACTGTGCTGCAGGTCAGGGTAGGGTTTCCCTGTACAGCCCTTTGAAACCTTCACCCGCATACTTTCCATTAACTAGTAAAATCACAATTTATACCCTAAATCTATACTTTCTCTGTTTGCAGTATGACAATTGCCCTTACACTACTTGCTTGCTGGACATCCTTTATGTAGCTTGGACCGTTAAAACTCAAGATAAAAACATTGTGCATCAGAATCTGCAAAATGAGCGTTAGGACTAGTATCAAAATCCAGGACCACAGCTTATATTAATGACAAACTTTTTCAATTACTCTAAGAAATTCCCAATGTATAAATGCAAATCAGATTAATATTTGAGCCAAAATTCTGAGGTACCAATATGCAATTAAACAGAAAGGGGAGGAGGTGTTTTTCTTTCTGTTGTCTAGTGCCTTGAAATACTAAGTGTCCTCAAACTACTGCTTAATGACACAGACTGGAAATGAAGTAGCTGAATGAACCCCCTATATGGACATGTTCTGCCAACAACCATTCCAGTGCCAGCAGTAAATTCCCAGACTAAACAGTTTAAATTTGGCATTCTCATTTGTGATGCTGTACTTATGCTACACTCACAAGATTGATTCTCTGAATTCAAAGTATTCTAACAAATGAATTATTAGAAATATGAAATTTTGGATGACAACCATATGTCTACAGCAAATTAATCTGATATTTGAACAAAACACTATTCTTATCAAGAGAAATTTGTGGTGATTTGAACAATAATAGCTACAGTCAGGGTCAGTCAGGTTTCCACTCTAATTTCTACTTTCAGGAGACTAGATCCAGTGCTGACTGGAGCCTCAAAAACAGCTCTCAGATGAGACAAGATGCTTTCCTTAGAACCAATTTAAATATAATTTTTTTTTGTACTAAATCTTTTTTCTAAATTTCACCTGATTTAAAAAAAAAATCTTACTCTTGTATAACTAAAATGGTTTTCAATTTAAATTTGAATTTGTCCAAAGGCCAGTTCAGAGTGGCTTAGGTATTCTGACAATGAAAAAGGATGAAATATGAATGTTTAAAAATGTACTGCAAAACAAAACAAACAGAAAAGGCATCACAAGCTTTTTAAATGTGGATTTAATATGCAAGTATAGCAGCTGGATTGACATAATGGACCCTAACGGCTCCTTCAGGTTCCTTTCATACTGTATTATTCACTCTGCAGTCAGAGCAACAAAGGCAAAATTTTTTGGGAAAAGCCTATATTTTTACAAACAGCTGCATTTAGACAATGACACAGGCGATGTTATCATACAACTGTCCTGATAGAAAAGTGCTCTTGTTTAATGGAAGTATTTAGTATCTGGATATAAGGTCGTCCGTGGGTTATAGCATGGGATGCAAATCAGAGCACAACTTGGTCCAGGGCTGTGAAGCCCTTAGCTGACAGGTTCTATAACCAAAAATAATGTAGCCTTGCCCTTTGTTTTTTCTCACCTGCCAGTTTCCAAAAACCATTCAAATTTAAAAAATGTGGCTTACATAACTAAACTCATTTTCTGTGAGAAATAATGAAAGATGTTCTGGATTTATTGAGCAATTTTATCTGATTTATGAAAACCACTTTTGTCCACTCTTCTCTTTTCTATTACAAGTAAGTGTACTGTACTGGGAATACTGAGCTAATGCCCTCGAGGAAGACCATGTGACTGCAATTATTTATGAATTAACATGTCACAGATTTGAAGCTTTGAGACACACATTTCCCAGCTGCACATTTGTGACTTCTGAGTTTGTAAATGGAACAGATGAAATAATGACTTGCTCTCTATTCCTCTTACATATTGGTTAGTTTACTTGCTGGATATGTAAAAACAGGTAGGAATACTTATGCAGATATTTATCATTCACAGAGTGTGTAAATTAAACATGCCATTATTTTATCAGCTACGATAATAAATACTTGATGTCAGACTGTATTTCTCTACAAGCATTGTTATCATTGTTTTTAATATATCATTTGCCTTTAGAAATACAAAAAAAAATTTCTGAATGTTAATGTTGCTTAAAGCCAACACAGTGCAGGAGTAAAACCCTGCAACTAAAAAGGGAACTGCTTTAAAAAGCACAGTAATATGTGCTTAGTTAATGCTCTAACTTGATTTGTGCTTTGGGAGCCAAACAATAATTTGACTGGTATTATTAGATACATACTTGCTTGGTTTGTCCTGCAAACTTAAAAGTCAAGCTGAAATCAAACTCAGATGTCTTAATCGATAGCGCAAACATAAAGGCAAGAAATATATGTAGAATACATATGGTTTTGCTGTCAGATATAAACAAGTGTAGCTGATATACATACATACATGTATTTGTTAGCTGACAAAGTAAATTGAGATAAAAGCCCATTTTCAAGCATGACCTGTGATAAACAAATGCATATAAATAAACAATAAACCAAGATAACACTAGAATAACATCAATTAAAACAATTACAATGACTTCTAGTCATCATGAAGTATTGTTTCAGTTCCATCTTAAAACAGGAAAAGGTCTCAATTGTTCTTAAATCAACTGGTAACTGATTCCACATTTGTGGAGCCTTGAAACAAAAAGCTTTTTATCCCTAGTTTGTATTCATTCTAGGGCATGGTAGTTCCACAGCATGAATAGACTGTAATGTATAAGCTGCTCTAAGTGAAAGTAGCAGGTTGAAATAGTGGACACTGATTGACGCAGTATTTAATTACTATTTTACATCCATATTTTAAAGTAAGACTTTGCAGGGCAAAAACCAGTCATCTCTAAAGTTGACACGACTGGCAAGTTGGGAGTGCAATTCAGATCTATGGAATTTTACATAGCATTTGATATTATGCCAGGTATACATGCGTAAGTACAGAAAAAAATCCTGCAACAAAATACAATGTAGAGAAAGGCCTTAGAATTCTAATAATCAGTCTGTGCTATTAACCAAGATACTAAAACTGCCTCTTCATTCCTGTTGACAAACAGCAATTTATAGAAGTACTTAAAAGTGAAATAATTAATCTATATATATATAAAAATATATATCCATATAAATAAAATGCACTTATTTGCTGTCTCTTCTTTAGACATACAAATAAACCATCAAAAAATCTTTTCTGTCTTTCAAACTTATTTGTTTTTCAGGTGCTGATTTCCATGTTTTCTCTAGGTAAATCCTCAGGAGTCTGGAGAACTTCTAGGATTATGATATCAAAAGGGACAAAAGATTGGAAGCTGTTTAACGACAGGAGGATGGAACATTTAAATGATACTCTTTAAAAGTGTATTTTTTTTTCCATAAGCACTTACAGGACTTAAATTCCTGACAAACATATGAGGAAAAGGCTTATTCAGCCCTTTGAGAAAGAACTCTGAATACTGACAGTTGCAAAGTTCCCTAGAAAGTCTTCATGAAAAGGGGGGGAAGGGTATTAAGATTTGGTATTGCTAAAGTTAAAAATAAAACAAAGATAAAAATAAGAAAGCTCAGTGGCTGTTGTTTCTTCATAAATGACAAAGGCACTGTAAAGGACAGAGTAAAAAGGAGTAATTTTTTACCCTTTCCCAGTCTTTTATAAAGGTCAGATTCAGGGGATTGTTGTAGTGTCACTGAACCCATGAAAAAGAATATTCTGAGAACAGAAAAAAGAAGGGTGGTATGCCTGGAGAGGCAAGATGTATGCGTGAGAAATGTATTTTGGAAAAGAGCCTGTCACCCACGAAGTACTGCAGAATAAAGTAATCAAAGCTATGTCTGAGGCAAGACACAGCTCATCCACAAGCTTGGGAAAGGGTGAGCAGCCGTATCCTACTCGCCCTACCTATGGGCACCAGCAATGCAGACCCCTCGGGGGCATGACATGGGCCCCCTGTCTGCAGGAGTCATGGCTTACCTCAGAAACAGCTTTGATTACTTTATTCTGCAGTACTTCGTGGGCGCCGTCACAATTTGTTACCACTCAGCATCAGCCCCTTCCCTCGGATCGATGGAGGAATGATGCAAACCCGGGACTTTTACAGAAAGAGAACTGGTGAGATGGAGGAAAAGTCTCTATGCACGTGGATTTATGACCCTGGAGACTGCAAACCTGCCGCACCACAGCATTGCAAATGAAGGAAGAGGACAGTAGGTCACATTTAATATGTTTTGCAGAGATAGCTCACTTTCCAACCACTCTGAGCCCTACCTCCCATGCTGCTGTCTGCCACAATGCCCTTTTATTCTGGTTTCTTGCTAAGGATGAGGATTTTGAAATCTAATGCCATGTCTGTCCATGCTACTTTTAGCTCCCCAGCACCTGCAAAGGCACAGAATGCAACTGTCTTGGAGGGCAAGCAATTTGGTCAGTCCAGCTGCCTGCAGTAGCTGACAGGGTCCTGTTTTATCCTCACTGTTAGGCACTTCATGGCTTATACAACAACAACAAAAAAAAAAAAAATTGTGAGTTCCTCTCTGGATGCAGAAAAATCTCTGGAGGGAAAACCAAAACACCAAGATCAAAATCTTGGCCCCCACAAAAGTTAAGGGACCAAGCTGTATCCTGATTCTGACCTTAAATATCGAGGGAGGTCTTTATAGGGGAACTTCATATCACTAATAGTCTGATATTTAAATCCTGCACAAGATGAAGGACTGACAACTCCAGAAAAAGATGTATTTTGTCTTGTTCATTCTTGTGGAGTAAATAAACATGGAATATGTATGCATTATGTCATGCACTGAAGTAATAATTGTAGTAACAAAACCCATGGTCAAGTTTAGGTTCAGACAAATCTTTATTGAGACTGTAGTGCCACACTTAGATTCTGACTCCTGAGAACCTATGATTTGAACTGGGTCACTCTCAGCATCAGTGTAAAGGGAATAGAGAAAAAAAAATCTGATTTTTACAAAGGACAGAGAGAAAAGTTGGAGGTTAATATAGGAGGCTCATGGGAGTAGAAGTGTGTCTCTGAGTGAAATATTCAGTCTGCAAGCTCCATAGATCCACAACACCAAAGCATTCCAAGGCAGAGCACTCTTAGTTGGAACCTACACCTGCCTGGTTATATTATCCCTTAGTAGTTGGATAGCCCTAGAGCCTTAAAGTCCATCAAACCAAAATAAAAATAAATGAAATAAAATGAAAACAATCATTTGGAGAAAAGTCACGCAGCAGTGAAAAGCTGTCAAAAAATAGGTCAAATTTTGAGCCTAGCAACCACAGGTCTGTACTTTTAAACTTTGCACCTGCAGGAAAATCAGCTTTTCTGAAATCAGGAATCAGAGGAATGGTTCAACCCAGTTGCAGCACATCACCTAATGTGTTGCCAATCACAGGAGAGCATTTTGCAGCAACATGGCAACTATGTGTTAACTCCATTGCAAACTAGGATAGCTCTGCAGAAACCCTGAGCTGCTGCTGTGGCATTATAACTTTATAACACGGTCAGCTGGTAACTTATCTCCAATAAATCTCAGAATTGCAGTTATAATTGTCTCCAGTTTTGCTACTTCAGTGTCTTTATTGTTCACACAGTTCCTTCCCTTGCACTACTTTATGATTGCTGATAGAAACCAAATGGCTCTGATACTCTTTGTTCAAGTATTATCTGGTAATTCTGTTCTTAATTAAACACAGTGGTTCCTCACAATGGAAGAAGGTAAAAAGTAAGAAGTATTCTCTGAAGTCTAAATTGTTTCTTTCCACTCATACAAAAGGAAACAAGAAATTTTTTTCTTGTTGCTGAAAAACTGTGTATCTGTTTTTCTAGAGAATCTGCTTCTGATACAGCCTTCACATGTTATGTTAAACAACCCAGAGCTCACTACAAGAGAAATCTTAGTTTCAGTAACAGCAGACCAACCTTGAAATTTCAGCCAAATTCTTTAGCTAAGGTATTCCAAAGACAAATAATATGTCTTTCTTAAGCCTCACAGCAGGAAAGGTTATGTTCAGAAGCAAAATAAATTTTAAGAAAGGGCACCTGGGCACTTCTAGCCATGAAACTAAGGCAAGAAGTGACTGCCTTGGTTAGTCAAAAAGGTTTTAATTCCTTTTCCAGATGAAATTGTGATTGTCTCTACAAAGTGTCTAACCTCTGCGAAAGAGGATAGCAAAAGATATCTGCTTCCCCAAGGTAAGAAGAGGCTGGTGACCAGGCAGCAGTCAGGGAAAGCTAGGAATAGAAACCTAAGCAGAGCAATAGCTAGAAGTAGTTGTAAGAGAAATTCTGAAACCCACAGCTAATTTGGGAGAGGATGAAGGACACACATACTGTGTGTGAGGGAAGAGAGGACCACAGCAGTCCTTATACTTTCTGGCAGTGCCAGTTTAAGACAAAAGGAATCAGTTTGATGAGAGACAAATGAGGTGGAAATGTGGTCCAAGCTCATCACTTGGTGCAATCAGGTGCTTGCTGAGTAAATCCAGCGCTGCCTGTCTGAGGGATCTGCAGCATAGACTAGGGTCCCGAGACACTAATTTTAAGAGCTCCCCAAATTCATGGAAATTCCAGTTCTCTACCTAAGTACTTAAAAGATGAATGAAAGTTAGGCAAGTAGTTCTCCAAAACTCCATCTAGAACAGAAACAGAGTTCCTAAGAGTAAATCCTGTACTAGATAGATTGACCTGATGTCAAGGGAAATTAAGATCTCTGTCCTTCTTTAAGAGGAAGTTGAGGGAAAGTAAGTGTCAGCACACCTCTGATATGAATGGAAGATAGGTATTGGCCTTTGCAGAGAAGAGAAACTTTAGTGGGATTGCATATTTCTGAAAAGAAAAGGTTCAAGTTTATGGCTGAATCTAAAGAAAGATACTAGATAGAAAGGGAATGAGTTAGCAAGGCAAGTGGATCAAAGATGCTCTTGGTCCATCATTCCAGAAGGGTAGAAACCAGTAAGTTAGGAAGATGAGGAGGACTAGGATTCAGACGCTGCAGGTAGCTTCTTATTATAATGTTGACAGTCAAATCATGAGGACAGAGGAACAGAAAAAGAATTTAACACAAGAGAACATGTCTGTTAAAGGAACTAACTTTACTTGTTCATCCACTTGCAAGTTGAGGCTTTTATTTTTTTACTGGTTTCCTACCATTCAGATCATAACACATACGGAAAGACTGGCCTTAAATAGATTATGTGACTGATATTTTTCAATTTCTCTGCCAACTAACTTGCTATGGCAGATAATGGTCTGCCTGAAAAAACCGCTTTTTCAGGCCTCCGACAGGAGCCACAGTGAAATTGAGAGAGGTCAAAAGAAGTCAGCTGCCATTTTCACTCCCATGTTTTATGGAAATGGGCAACAGATGGGTGAAGACATTGCAAAGGCTCTAAGGCAATCACTCTTTCAATTTGTCCAATATTAGTTTCAATAAGAACTGAGAACAGAAACAATTGCCAGCAGCCTCTAGTTGATTTGTTAAGACTCACTCTTGTCCACTTCAAATCACCTTTGACATTTACGAGCTCAACTTTGCAAACATCATTTGAGTATTATTATTTTATCTGATGCCTCTATTATGCCAGTGCCTGGGCTATCATAATGCTAAAAGTGATGCATAGGTATCAAGAACACCATTGTTTCTTATGTCTCCACTTCATGAAAAACAAGGAAGCTTTTGTTATTGTATAGAGACCCAATACCTCCAGCATTACACATGCAAGGTACAGTAGTTTGCAAAGATTTATTTGTGCATACCCAATGTGAATCTGAAAAAAGGGACATCTAGTTTGGCAGACGTTTACAATAAGACTAGCATACTGAAAACAAGTCAGCTTTCCCCTGCACCTACATTCTCCTAAAACTGTGACAAAAAGGACAATGGCATTGACCAATATACCTGGGACACAAATGCTCAGTGTAATTTACTCAGTATGATTCCAGTACATGCAATTTAGGGGTTGGAAGGAAATGTCTGTCATGTGGATCAAATAGTTTGAAAGACAGTGACCAAGAAAGAGCGAGAGAAAATAATATCAGTGTGGGATGAGTGGCATTCAGTAACTAGTGCAGATTCTTACAGAAAATATGCAACTTTCTCTGAAGCCAAAATTGTACAGCACGTGCACTCTAGCTATTCTCTCCTGCAAGGCTGACACTCAGAGACTGTAAATGGAAATGGAAAATCATTTGAACATAAATGAAAGAAGAGTGGGACGGGCAATGCTGAGAACAATGTTCAAGAAGAGCTGAACTGCCATGTGGGTTTGATAACATACGATATGTCCACTATGGATTCTGCACCGGGACGTAGAGAGAGCCAGGCTGTCTTTAGCCATGTTACCCCAGGCAGGTTATAGCACAGGCTGTCCTAAATATAATTTAAAGATAAGAAATAAATGCAAGGAAGGAAAGTTAGCATATTCCTGAGGGTCTGCACACAAACGTAGGAGACTAATAATCTTTTTGGGAATACTCCTCTGCCAGGGGAAACTTGACGATGATGACGTTTAGCTGGGCTGGGCAAAATTTCTATAGCATGTGTAAGGAAATTCTGTTTGCAAGTCTTTTTTATTACATCTTATGTGCCTTGCAAGGATCTACTAACAATAAGCTTCAAGCATTCTGGAAATATATACTTGGAGTTGTTTTAACAGGGGTTCTTTTTTATGTGCTTAAAGAAATATTTTAAACTTTCTTAAAATACTACAGTGTAAAGAGTAAATAAACATGAAATGTGCAGAACTAACACTAAAAAAAAAAAGGTGAAGACATTTTCCCTCTTCTTGACTTGGGTGTAGCATAACATATGCTCTAAAGAATAAACCTTCAAATATTCTGTATAAGTAAGGCTTCCCTCACTGGTTGCAAGTAAGCTACAAAAATTCCTATTGACTGCACTGGGGAAGGATCAATGCCACTAACACTTTGATATTTGCTTCCACTTTCCATTTACTTTTCACTTGTGACTTTAAAATATAAGTGACAATGAAGCATTGTGTCAATGGTATATAAATAGGAGCTTATTTCCTGCATTTGCTCTGGTTTTCTTAGGGGAAAGGGGATTTACAGTTAATAACAAATCCCATTCCACATTTGGATTATTCCTGTGTACAGTAAAAACTCCTTGAATTTCAAATAATGCCAATTTCCATCTTTTCAGCTGGAGAGGTGGTGGGACTCTGGTACATGCTTTTTATCTCAGAACTGTAAGTGCTGTGGTAAAGGACTAGTCCATAAATAATTCCACGTGTCACCAAGGCTGGTGATAATCAAATGCTCATGGAAAGGCCCTCGTTCCTTAATCTTCATGGACCTGTCACACTGCACGGAGACAGTAACCATGGCAGGTGAGTCACCATGAGCAGCTCAAGGCACAGTGGGTGCTTCCACCCCGGTCTTTACTCCCTTGGCATTTCTGTGCAGAAGTAGCATGGAAATGTCCACCACTCTCAGTTGCTACCAGTAAAGGATGGGCATATGGAGAATGATTTAACTGATTACAAAGCCTGTCTTTAACAGTATTTTATCAGCTGGCAGCAACTTGCAAAAGGAGCCAAACAGGCAGTATTAAGCCTACATCCCAACATTACAAAACTAAAATCTTCCTAGGAGGAGAAAGATAGATAGAGAGAAACCTAGCCTCTTCTTTTTAAGAATATGTTTGTTATGAAAGCTTTTTTAATAAAGGAAAACACATGAGAATATTTTGAAACTTCAGCAAGCACATCTGTTTAAAACCATGACAAACTCATGATAGTAGCAGATAGTAGCAGAGGTAATGTTTAGTTTGTCTGCTATTATATTCCCTCTACTTAATGGTTTTGCCAGGTTTCTTTCTGGGACATCCATTATTAGAATATACTAATACTCATTTAATCCTACTACAACTAATTATATATCCCCCTGAACCAGTATCTTACTCTCTGCCAACAGAATTAAACCTAATGAAATATATCAATATTGAAGACTCAGGTGATGGCAGTTACTATCCCTACAAAATAATTAGAACCAGTAAAGATCACACGTATGACATTACAGTGACAACACCTAGAGAGTGGTAACAGCATGGTAATGATATTCAAACAGGAACCCAGCACCCCCTCAACCCTGGAACCATTAATAACTTCATCTGGAACAATTGACAGGGGGGAAATGAATCATTCCCTTTGACAAGAACAAAACTATATTAAAATGTAATAGTTTATTAAACAACCGACTTCAGAAGTTAAATTACTAAATTGCATCTCCATGGGTTTTAAGAAGTACTGTCTGATCACAATAATGGATTGCCTACAAACTTTTATCTTAGCCATCGCCTCCAGAGTTACTGTATTTAATTATTTAAACATTGTATTAATGAAACATGTTATACTGGTAAGAAAACTACTTTTATCACACCACATGAAAGACAGAAAGTATAATATGTGGTTTACACTGCACAACTGCATTTTCATCCCCCTTGCAAATAGCAAAAAACATCCTCTCCCTGATCCCCTCTTTCCAGCTGCTCTGCCCACAAGGATTTGCAGAACTAATTTAATGGCTGCCAGTGCTCCTGATTCTGACTTGATTTTTTTTAAAAAAAGAATAGAAACCATTTAAAACATTTTGGTGCACCTGTTGTGTTGCATTATGACCCACTGTGATTTCAATTTATGTCACATGAGAATATTCCACTGGAGTATCAGATTGCATCATGTGCAAAAACCCTAGCAGTGCTGGAAATGGATGTCACATCACATTTTATAGTGCATATGTATCCATAAAAAGCATAGAAAAAAGAGGGTTAAATTAAGATTAAAAAAAAAAAAAACAAAGAAAAGGAAAATAGGCATAGCATGAATGAGGTTAGGCAAAACCGTTCCGATCTGTACATGTGTCCTTTAAAGGCTGGAAGCCTCTGTGGCACAATGAAGACCTCTGTCACTTGAGCCATTGACAACGTAGTAGCAATAGTAGATCATCATCTTCTGCTTGTGGATCAGCCACAAGGGGGAAGTAAGACAAATTTGTAAGTGGTTTCAGGTGTTTGCTGACATTAGAGGAACACCATAAATTAAGAAAACTTGGAAAATTTAATGTTCTGGATAGGGGCAGGGTGCAGAGATGAATGCTTTTGCCTCATCTCTGTTCAGAGAAACCACCTCTCCTGTCAATTGAAGGCTCTCCCTCAGGTTCTTTTCTGGTCCTATCCTCTCCAGCTGCCATCCTCCTTTCCTCCTTGACCAACTGTCTCAAAAGGGATAAAAGAATTTGGCAAAGTGCTCTGGAGCACACGGAAGACCAAAACTTAGGTATTTAAATAGAAAATGCAGAAATGAACAAAATATTAATCATATGAGCTTACAGTTAAGCACCTTTGAGAGCCCTTAAGAAGAGAGACTAGGCTTCGAAACCTGCACTATGAATACACTCATTGAATAATCATGTTTTGTGGAAGATTTCAAATACACTGCAGAATCCTGTACAGAAGAATCCAGCAATGCCTTTTCTCTTCACAAGGCACAAGACAAGTATGCCATTCCAAAGCATATTTTGCAGTCCTGCAACCTCTTCATTGGAAAAATGGCAACAATAATATTTCTCTGCCTTACATTTATATTACAAAAACTAATGATGACAAAATTCTGCAAGAAATGTTTGGAGAGCATTTAAAATGCTAGAAATGTTAAAAAGCCATTCCTCAGCTGCCTAAAGAGTGTATTAAAAAAATCTAACTGCTAAGCAACCCTTTACAGCCAGAAGAGCAGATGCACTGTGGATTAAAGCTAATAAAATGCTATTTTCTTAGGGAAGAAAGGACAAACATATGATCTGAGCTCTGCTTGGTGCCAGTGATGTTTCCAGTAGTGTATTGTGTCCACTTTTTGACCACTGTCCTTAAAACCAGATGTGGACAATTTGAAGAGCAGAGGTCAAAAGAGAATGAGAATGATCAGAAAAAAGACTTATGAAGGAAGTGTGAAGGGATTGCAGTTATTCTATCCAAAAGTAAAGAAGACTGAGAGAGAAATTATAACAGCTGAGAAATATGTAAGAGAAAGAGAATAAGCTGTATGACAAGCCCAATGTGGGTAGGACAAGAAGTAATAGCCTTGAATCACAGCAAGAGGGATTTGGATTAGACATTAAAAAAAAAAAAAATTCCAATTGTAAGAAAAGCTAAGCACCGGAGAAGAACACTTACCTCGCCTGGGGAGAGTGCGGGATCTCCACTGCTGGGACATTTCAAGAAAAAGTCATGCAGATATCTTTCAGGCACATTCAAGGTGCTGCCATGTACATGGGCTAACCAATAAAAAGAGTCCTGTTTCTTGTAATTTTACTATCTAGTTTTACTGTCTAGTTTCTACAAACAGTAAAAGTGATTTGTTTGTGTGAGAGCTACAGGGACCAGCCACTTAATATGTGGAAGCCATTAATGAAAAGCAAGTTTAATGTATTTTCAAAAATAGTCACCTGCATTTCAGTGTGGGAAGGTGATAACCTATAGCTGGAGGAATCCTGTTCTACTGACAGGAAGAGGACCAGGAAATGAGTTGTCCCTGGAAATTTCCTTCTATGTGGTAGCCAAGCCTGCAGGATGACTTTCCCAGGATTGTTCTCCCTCCACCTGTAAGCAGCTGCTGGAAAGTAGCTTTCTGCAGATTGAACAGATGTTAGAAAGGTCGTAATGCTGGTGAACTTGTGCTCCGGGGGGACAGGAAGGAGCATCACACCTCAGAGGAGGTGGCTCTGTTTTGCTTTTCTGTACGGAAAAGTGTCCCATCCAAGGCTGGACAAGCAGGTGGTTTTCAGGGACTGTAAGGACACTGAATGTGTGGAAACACTGAGACCATGAAAATGATGGAAAAGTGCTATGACAGACCCCTTTTTGAGAGTCCACACTGAGGTCTGCTCTCTGAGCCTAGCATCAAAAGACTGAGGCTACGGCTCAGCTGGCAGATCTCTAAGCTGAAACCCAAATGGGACATACAGGTTGAGACTGCTTAAGCTGATATCCCTGACATGGCTCCTATATCACTGAACTGTGGCCTGAAAGAGAAAGAGTGCTTTCAGTTCTTCTGTGGAGTGAAGCAGAGATTACAGGGCTGGAAAAGGGTGAAGAGAAAGGGACTTTGCAGGGAAAGTGTGGCTTATGGAAGACTCGAACTCAGCCAGTACTTCCACTTAGCTTCAGTCCCCTCCAGTTGCTACATGGCATGGCTCATGTTTTTTTAGTGTCTCTCTTGCAATGAATAAGCTTTGGCTGGAGGAACAGTTTCAACTAAGATTCACCTGCTCCTCCCAGGAAAATTTTGGATTGCCTGAGATATCAGAGAGGCCAGGCTGCTGTGGTTTTGCATGTATGAGGTCCGTATATGGTGTAACTGGTTGGTCTAGGATCACTGGATCTACAGCTCATGTAGTGTACAGGTAGCCTGTGCATTGACAGTGGATGTTTATCCAGGACTTCTGGGTGGTAGCTCCTTGCTCTAACTGGATTGTGAATGCCTGGAAATATTGAGCAAATAGCTAGTGTCCATGAGTTCTACTTGGAGTGGAAAAAGAGGACATATCAGGTTTTTTTACAGGCCTATGGTAGCACTGGATTTTATTTTTTTAAATGCATAATGACTTCCCACAGAGCGACTATGAAAGACATCTTTGGGCACCGTGGAAAAAAATATAGGCAAAAAAAGTAGGGTGGGATCAGTGAAAACCCACATGTATAAATATATCTGGAGTTGAGAGCATTTACAGAAGATAAGGACAGAATGAGTGATTTGATGAACAGAAGTAGTGTAAGGGATGTTTTTGTTGTCCCACTTAAGGGTTAAACACAACCAGAGACCCAGTGAGGACTGTGGAGATAATGGAGGAAACCTGCATCCCCATTCCAGGAAGCAAGGACACTGTTTTTACAGAGATAAGATTACCCCCCAGTAGTGTTGCATGCAAACCTGACAGACGTTCCAGGATCTCGACTCAGGAAGGTGCATTTATAATAATATTAAATTTATGAACCACGCCATGATAAGAACATCTTGCTTTCTGACATTGCTTTTGGAAACTCAGAGAGCAAACTGATATGACAGTCGGTCCTTCCACATGAAGTAAGGACTGTTAGTTTAATGGGCCCCATGCTGTAACTGCGCCTGTGTTCTTAGCAGAACCACAACAAGGACTTGCCTCCTTCACCTTGCTTCTTTATTGTACCCTTCTTAAATGACCTCAAACAAAGATAAGGACTCACAGGGAGAAGGATGGTGAGAAGATTTCTATTTTGAATGGAAAAGACAAGAGCAATACAGAGAAGAGGCGAAACTCAAACAGGTGTTCATACTTTTTACACCTCTTATTCAAATGGATCTTCCAATAGTGGTGGTCCTGTAGAAGAGCAGCCTTTGGGCAGTGGTTGGCATGAATGCAGTATAACCTTTGGTGCAATCCTGTTGGAGAGACTGCACAAAATTCTGTCCCCTTGATTATATGAGAAACTGGAGCAAAAAGTTTCCCTTCACTAGCTTGCTTTTTTTACCCACATAATCAATTCTGTGTCCCAATGACTTTTGTCTCTGCTTTGTCTGGGGACCCTTTCCATCACTGTTTCTCTCATTTCCTCCTATTCTCTTAATTCTCTTCCTCCTTCACTGGAGCAAAACCAGCCAGTTTTAAACAAGCTACAATCCCTGCTTTTCCCACTAGAAAACCCCACACTGCATTCACCATAGGCTGTGGTTACACACTGGAGGGCAGGGTTGACTTGAACTCCTTTCAGCATAACAAATTGGGAGAGCAAGATTTTGGCAAACTGGGTCCTGTTTGTCAGTGCACCACAACACTGCTGCTTACTTAAGCCATGACTGCAAGAGAACTAGGAGTCACCCAGCAATGAGGATTTAAGGTCAGATGATTGACAGTTGCCTATAGAGCATTTTCTTCTTTGTGTTCCAGGGAGTACATAGCACTTTGGGTATCCGCTGACGGCCAGTCCTTCATTTGGGAGAGGGGAGGTGTGATATTACACTTCTGCTTTATCCAGCTTGTCCTCTAAGTGGTAAATATGTGTGTGTGGGTATGCACATATGCAAAGAAAACTTAAAATAATTTATGAAGGAATTACAAAATCCAAGATGCCATAATCTTACTTACTAAAAAAAAAGAAACCAAAAAACCCCTCCCACATATGAGCAACTAAACATTACCGCAATTCCAAATACACCTGGGAAAAAATATTGCAGGACTTAAATACACTGACAAACTTGCACTGCCATAAAACAATGTATTTGAAGACTTCAGACAGATCAGCTACTCAATGTACTGTTTTCCCAACATATTATGATATGAGAAAACATCTGTAAATCCTGTTGTAACAATGTACTCTGGGTTATATTCCATTAAAAAAATTTCCATAAACAATATATTAAACATGTAGCACATCTGAGTGTTAGGAAATGGGGTACAGCTTTCGCTGCTATTGAGGCTGAGGAAGTATTAATCCTCTTACTGCCCTGTCTTTGTCCTGACCCCTCCAGATCCCCCACACATCTCAAAGGTCCCCACAGCTCTCCCTTCTTTTCAGTTATTTTTGATCAACCAATTATGACAACACATTTTAACCTGAAAACAAAACATGTCAGCCAAATTAGAATGGTATTGAAATCAGATGGAAGTAGATTGAATCTATGGTTTAAAACACAGACTTCTCTTTGTGCTAACAAGCAATATTTACGGCCAAGAAAGCTTTAAAATCCTTTTCTCAAGATAGTTTATCTACATCTGCTGCTTGGACATCTGTTTTTGGATTAGGGTGGGGTGAGAGTTGGTATGGGTAAATTGTGAAGTGAAATATTGATCATCATCAAAATTATCTGACAGAGGCAGCTTAGGAGTATCATGTTGATGCTGTAAAGAGGGGTTGACAATACATAGTATTTAGCAGCATTAGGGTAAGGTAGGAACATTGTACTGGGAGAGCACTATTTCTTAATGAAGATTTACTATTGCCTTTGAAACTGTAAGGTAAATTGATGCATTTGTCTCACAGCGTTCAAATATCAGATATAAATACATCTTAAAATATCACCATAACATCATTCTTCCTATACTTTCTAAGGAGGCCTGTCCCCAGAATTGTCTGTAAACTGCCCTTTTAACTCTCCCCACAAATGTTCCCCCCAAAATTCTCAAAGGTAATATATGTAGAAAAGTACTGATTAAAATAACATGGTAGGCCTGGCTGGAACTGACAAAACCAAGAAATTAATGGTTAAGACTGAAACTCCATCTTTGAGACGCCCCGTTGTGCTTTGTTGCATTTTAATAAGTGTTCATCTGACCCTCTGACAGTTGATTTGGGGATCTTCAGAATTTTGTTCTGGCCCCCTTGCTCTTCAGAACTGATGTGCTTCTTTCACTTCTATTTTTAGGGACCTTAAGGTGAGTTATCATTGTTAACCTGATATCACCCAGATCTATTTTGCTCTTTTAGCTGAGCCTACTGAGGCAGCTTTTAGTCTTTTCATCTTACCTCCCTAAAGCACAAATTGGGATCTTAACTGAATCTCTTATTAAAAAAAAAAAGATAAAATAGAAGAATCACAAAAATTAGATCCTCTTCTCCCTTCTCCCCACCAACCTACTAAAAAGTAGGTCCAAGTTTTCAGTTCAATTAGATGAAAATCTGTTTAACATTTACAGTCTGGCCAACAGAACTGAGGTCCTGGTGGGTCTTATTTAACCATCTCATTTGTTGTTTTGTTTGTTGCTTATTTAAATTTACTTTGGATTTCCCATGTGAAAATAAGAAGAAATTCAGAGGATACCATAAATCTTTCGTAGCGTTACTTCTGTTGTTCCCAGTATAAGGTGTATGAATCTCCTTTTATTATCACCACAGCAAGGAGTAATATATGTATCTATGAAAATTTTAATTCAGGGAAGAGAGAGAAAAAAACAAAACAAATCAAAACTATGGAATAAAATGTTTCCTAGTACTTCCTGTGACTGCTCTCTGCATCAGGATTTTGTGGTTTACTCCTGAAAGAAACAGGGACTGGAGAATGAATTAATTTCCTCTGAAATGTAGACTGTCACCCATAAGGAGACATTGCTCTGCCTGGTAAAGTAAAGGAACCTTAGGAGGGCACAGAAGTAAAGCTAGACGTTATTAAAGAAAAGCAAAAAATTGTGATTATTTGGAGGTTCCTGGGTACAATGACAGTAGAGACGGTTTTTCAAAACACTGCAGACAAACACTGGTATTGTTATACTTGTCTGAAACAGTCCTCTGAATCTTCAGAGATTTGTCCATCACTAGAAAAATTTAATGAATACTATTTTACTGGTGGAATTTTCCCATTACATGCAAATGATTCCAAAAGTTTATTTTCAGAATGTTTCATGCATGCCTTTGTCAGACAGCTGGTAGAGGGAAAGGGTTTCAAAAATAAAGAAAATTATATATAATGGATAACGAATTGCAATAGATGCTAGGAGAACAAATGTATTTTTATTGTGGGGACATAATGCTGCTATAACCTAACCTTCTCCACCCCCATAGGGTAAAGAACAGTTAATGAAGGAGAGGATGCTTTTATTAATCTGTAGTCCATTTCTGTGCTATATAATATTCATTAGACATTCACTAGCAATTTCTTCCACCCACCTCATATTTTGTAGACAAAAATCTTTTTTCAACCTTTGATAAGAAAAGACTGGTAAATAGTTAACTAATACACATTGTCTATTTTTTCAACATAATCAATAAAATATTAACACATTTGTATGACGTGATACATGGCAGGTCAACATGGATTTTGATTTGAGAAAATCTTTCAAGATTTGGATTATCAAGACTCCAAACAACTTCTGTTCTTTAAACATCTCTTAAACTGTACTTCTTAGAAGCAGTCTCCCTGGGTGTAGTGTTCTTCTGATAAAGTAATAGCAGTGGTGGATTTTGCACTGTTGTGTGTGTGTTACAAATAACACGATTTTCCGGCAACTATATTTTTTTTTAGCAGTTTCCAAACTTCCTTCTCCTCTCCCCATTCAGGAAATACTAGATTTCCAAGTAGCTGCTGGGCTAAGATCTTTGGTTCTGCCTTTACTCCTAAACAAAGTTAATGCCTGCTTGTTAGCTCTGCTTCTTTAGCTTTGGTCCAAAGTTGGTTTTCTGTTTACACTCAGACATTTGATCAGTTAGTTAGTTTGCTTTGTTAGATTTTCATTTAAAACAAGGATTATAGGAAGAATACCTCTTTATAGTGGAGAATACCTCCCCAAATCTGAGAAAACTCCCACTTTATTATTGTGGACAAGAGAGGCAGCTTTCTGAAAGCCTGAAACATTAGCAAATGGAAGTTTTTATATTTTTATAGTATACTGTTGCCCCAGTGAACTTGAAGAGTAAGCCTATGATTAACTTACCTTTTTTTTTTCAAATAAAAATCTAACTTTGATTTTTGATTTTTTATTTCTAAGATGATTGGGTAAAAATTTCTCAAACCAAAGCAATTCTACTCCTCACCCCTTTCGGACTGTGAACACAATGGATTCCTATGCTCATACTTGCTGACAGGATATTACTGCTTTCCTTTGATATATATTTTTATAGTATCTACTCCTAGTCAATTGCCCTTTGATATGTAATTTCATAGTATCTCCTACCAGTTTCTCAGACCATTTTTATTGGTGTTGGTCAAATCAGGTATATAAAGTAAGAACATCAGTATGAGGAGTTTGAGTCAAATGAGATTGAGTTGTCCATTAATTCTGCTGGTAGGTCCCAAGTCCAGTGTTATGAAAGATATCTGCCACCTTCTTCCAAAGATTTGTTGATTAGTCTGTTTAGGCTTGCCCAAGGGGTTACTGCAAAATCTTTAGGCCATGATCCTGCAGTCAAATCTTCATGTCTGGGATCCTACTGACCTCAATAAATTTTTAGGCAGATACTAACATCAGGCAACCTTGAATTTGTTCCAGGAGAATTTCCTAAGACAATCAGCTGAGGAATTGCTGGGAGCTTCCCATTGGCTAAAGATCAGCAGATGCACCAATCATGCAGGTTCTCATCTTCTATATGGTCACAGTAACAGCATCTGCCCATGTACTATTGGTGGGCCCCAGGGATCCTGGTGACAATGTCCTACATATGTGTATGTATATGTACATACACACTTATGCATGCATACATATATATATACACATACGAGAATCATGTACCTAATTTACATGCAACTATGCATATGAATATACAAGTAGGCACTTGTCTCTTGAGTGCATTGATCTGGTTTCCGATTTGCCATATATTCTCTGTTTGAGATGGTCTGTTTTCCTCCATAGGATTCTGGGCATGGATGTGACTTATATCAGTCATGTGACCTCATTCAGGTAAAGCACAAAGAGTGAGAGAAAAGTCAGAGAACTAGGAAGCCCTTTGCATTAAAAAATAAACACATAAGTAAATATGTTACATGCCCAAGGATCTTGGGTTTTTTTGCAATTACAGTGTTTTAGAGGCAGCTGATTTGGGATTTTGGATCTGATTCCTTTCTTAAGCACACAGAAAAATAAGGAAGAACTCTGCTAAGTCCACTGAGGGTAGCCTTATAAGACTACCCAAGGATGAGGTCTTTGTTTCCGGACTTTGGGCTGATACTTTGACAGTTTTCTTTCTCTGGGAGTGATAAATGCAAAACTACCAAAACCCACTCACTTCTTTTACTGATCCAGAATATGACCACAAGATACAGCTCTCATAAACCAAGAGCACCAGAATGAAATTTGCATTAATTCCTGGTTAAATACAACAGTTATATAATTATTTTTAAAGCATCTAGAACAGTAAGAGCATTCTGGAGCTAAGATTATATTCCTTTACAGCGATGAACATCACTCTTAAAACATACGTAATCTCTGGAAATAAAGAATGAATACTTCTATTAATTTTCCTGAGTATTTTATATAAAATGTTGTGTATTTCAAGTGATCCGTGTATACCTACTTTTTTTTTTTTTTTTAACACATCTATTGACATAATATGAAATACACTTCATGCAAGAAAAAGCCTGCTGGAACTGTAAGTTTCGACAAAAAGGAACTAGTATACACTGTCACAGAATACCTAGAGTTTAGTTTCTCTTAAAACTTGTTAAATGAAATTGTGGTAAACGTAAAGTTGGAACCCATTTTTGTAAACTCTGATTAAAATGCAGAGTTGGTAACTTGTAAAACATCGCAATGATACCTGAGGGGTGAAGCAAGAGGATTAGAGATACTGAGGAAAAACCACACAGAACTGATCATTTTCCCATTTAAAAATCTGTAGTTCTTGTTTCTTATAAATGTAGTCTCTTTGTAGTTTCCTTACAGCTTCAAATTTGTTAAAGAAAATGTGACATCACTACAGATAGCTTCTTTAAAGTCTCCTCAAGCTGCATTTCACTTTGTAAACATCTCTGAATAACAAAAGATGCAGGGCTAGATCCTGCCCTCTGCCATGTGCAGAAAATCCCGTTGGAGTTCGCCAAGGTTAATGCATGTAACCGAAACTGGTATTTGGCCTAGCCTTCATTACAGGGAGGCCACCGAACCGTCTTATTTTTACCTCTCTTTTTCTCCAAAATTTTGTTGGATTAGCCCTCGCCTTCCCCAACCCCTACTTTTTTTTTTTTTTTTTTTTTTTTTTTTTTTTTACTAAAGGAAGGTGGGAAGAAAGTGAATTTCCAAGTCACAAAACTCTGCCAAGCAAAGATCCACATGGTTATGCCAAGGGCCTGTACCTCTGGACACCTCAGGAAGTCAGAAACTGAAATATGGAAACTGGTTATAGGACGAAAGTTGTGGAGTTGGAGTAACATACAAAAGCTGGAATAAAGGAATAAAACTTGCTAAACTGAGCAGGGTGTGTTTGCTGAACAACCTGCTGTTACTAATATCACCTACCACAAAGGCATGTTACATACAATAATAATTTAGTGTTTGTAAATCACCTTGAAGACATAAATTCTCATATGATGTTAGTGCTCTATAGAATAGCTTTGACAGAGATATACACTTTTGAGGAGTAAGTTTGCATCGTAAGGAGTCTTTCAGGAGTCCTGCTGCCCTGTCCAAAAACTGCACCAGAAGCTAAAACAGTGGTCGTTCCCCCAAATGCCAACACCTCCTCCAAAAGATGGGGCAGCAGCAGCAGCAGGAGCAGCAGCAGCAAGGAGAATGCTGCACAGTCTCCTCTGGAATGCAAACTGGCTTTGAGACAAATACAAATACTAATATTTAGAGAGAAATATTTACTGATATTCCCCTAGCCAAACATTGCAGCTGTAACTATAAAGCATGTGAAGATGGCAAAGCAGTCTGACCCCTTCCTAAGAGTGTTTTTTATTTTTTTTTTTCTCTCCTAACTATAATGGGTGACTGCATTTCTGCCTAAACAGTTCTAAAGGGCTATGAAAACTGAAGTCCTTCAAAGCTGTTAAATGTTTCCTCAGATTTACAATAAAATCCCGCATTACAAATCTCCTAGTAAAATCTCTGAAGCATTACAAGCAGTACTTACATAATTTTCTGTTAAGTCACTATTTGTGTATTCAACACCTAGAAAATAAGGACAGTGAATGTGGATAGGGAAGGGAAAA
>NW_010098828.1:0-347 GCF_000699245.1 Pterocles gutturalis
TTTTTTTTCTCCTGAAAGCACAGCGTACGTTGGAACCTACGGGACGACGAGGGGCTTTCCTCTTCCTTCGCGTACAGAGGGGGCTTCCAGACAAGCACCGCGCGCTCATTAAGGAACAGACCTCACGCCTTAATCCTTTGTTTCTACAGAAATCCACAGCTTTGACAAACAGGCACAGGCAGGATCTTACTTTTGAACGACTCCGTAAGTTATGGGAGCTGCTTTTACGCGCCCTCAGAGGGCAGCTCCCGCTTTTCATCCACAAACTTTCTCATCTCATGGGCTCACCCCAAGGATCTCAGGCACGCTTGTTAAAAAAAATAAATCGATTAGGTAATAAAATGTAT
>NW_010098829.1:0-31905 GCF_000699245.1 Pterocles gutturalis
AGCTCTTCTGAGCGTAAATCCAAAACACAATTACCTATTGTAATTGTATTAAAAATAAAAAAAGTAACATATTAATTTTACTTATTACATTTCAGAGATACCAATGTGTTTGCTTGCCTGGATGGGAAGGAACATTTTGTGAAAATGAATCAAATGAATGTAACTCAGAGCCTTGTAAAAACAATGGCACCTGCATGGATCTTTTCAACAGCTATCGGTAAGTGTTGCATCTTCTCGCTGTATGTTTATGTTCCAGGAATGACAGCCTTAGTCCATTTTATTTCTCAGTTAGGGAATGGAATGTTATTACATAAAGATGAGCAAACAATTCGTGTCATGTGTACACTGCTTCACTGCACATTCATTTGAAGTCAGTAGACATAATTAATTGTAGATGGAAAATTTAAAAAAATGCATCAGTTCAAAGCACTTAACAAGTACTCTAATCTGGAACTTTACAGGATCTCTTTCTGTCCTATATGCACTGTAAGCACAGGAGATACTTTGAAAGTAAAAGCAGTGGGAGTAGACACAGCTGTACAATCTTAGATGAGGAGGTTATATCATTGCCCCACCTTGTGGCATCAGATGACAACAAAATCACAGTTTAAAATTTGCAGCCACCCTGGGAGAAAGAGTGAGGATTTGACACTAACCATATTATTTTTAACTTAAACCCCAATCTTCATTTTGTGCATGCATTTTTGTTTAAACATGATTTTGTTTCAATATTATGAGCATAAGGTCTCTGTAAACAATCTAGCAATCAGCTTCTCTTGTTTGTAAGCCGGGGCTGACCTATATTATGATGTCAATATCAGAACAGTCCTTCTGTATCTGAATGTAAACTCTTAATAAATACTGATACAGCTGCATAAAGAACACAGTGTAATGACTGTACACAGTATACAGTTTAGCTGTTGGGCAGTGATTATATTCCTATATTATATAGGCAAAAATCAAAGAGAAAATGTCCCACATTTGAAAACAGACAAACGATTCCCCAAATAGTCAAAGACAAATTTAACTAAGTTAAATAATATATATAATATAAAGTTTTGTATTATTGCATGTTCAGAATTTAGCTGAAATACTTTGCATTATCCTAGAACTGCATTTTTATATAGTATTAGATGTGCTATTTTGGTAAAGTTTTTTTTCAATCCAGTAACAGAAGAGTCTAGTGAGGTTGAAAAAATCCATTAAAATATTTTTAATTGCTTTTTTTTTTTCACATTTTTAAGTCTATTGGGACATAAAACAATTTGTTAAACACTTCATTATTTTGTAACTCTTATTTTTGTTAAATTTGTAGTTCTTTGTATTCTAATAACAAAAAATAATTTTATAGCTGCATATTGTATATGTCTGATTAGCTGTTTACATTATGGCAGTTTGAATTCTTAAATGATATAATTGATTGTGTATGAAAATGTACAGTTTCACCATCCCCAAGGACAATTCTAGGTACATGAGTATTTTGCAACCATGTATCATTACCTGTCCTTACATTTGACCAAATTTTTTTCAGCCTCTGAAAGCATTAAATATATTGCATAAGGTCACATGGCTTCTCCTGATTTTATTCATAGCTTGCTCAACTATGTATGAGCAAAACCAAGGACTCCCTATTGTTTAATGGAAAAAAAAATGCTCAAAAAGTGCTTTTTCTGGATTTGGCAAATACTGAACTGTTACAGAAAATGTTTACAAGAGAATTGGTTTGAACTGTAAGCACCACATGTGTTTTTTCTCAGAGCTATTTGTCTTAGTTGACATAATGGAGCAGGAAAATTAGATGTATCATTGAATCATCATATACAAGGGTCATGATGAGCCAAACAAAAATAACTTCTTCAGAAATACCTGTAGTTGAAACTGGGAGTCTAAGACTTGGCAACCACAAGGAAAATTAGTCTAGACCAATGTTTTTGTTGTATAATCTAAAGCAATTTCATTTCCATCATTAGAATTGTCCTAGTTTATACTCACAGATGTTAAAAAGACGTTCTGCTTTTTTTCATAATTGCTCTTACTTAATATCAAAAAAAGTGTTGGCTTCTCTTACCTTTTTTAACATTTTTCTCTTAAAAGCTACAGCAACAAGACAAAGTATTCATCTCATGGTAGCTAAGCAGTGGCAGTGGCTAGTATCTGAGCCTGAGAACATCCAGCCCAGCCTTAGCTTTAAAATTAAACACACTCTTTAAAACAGGATAACTGGATTCTAACTGCCCAAAAGAAAAGATCATTGTCATTCTTGAGCTGTGTCTATGCAGTGTTTTGGACAAGCACTAGTTGCTCTGGACCAAAGTCAGGCCAGGAACTGCTTTGAGAATGCAACAGCAATAGTCAATGCAGCTTCCTAGCCTGTGGCCGTGTTCTGGCACTGTTTGTTTTCCTGGTGTAAGTTTGGCTGCTGGCAATGATACTCAGAATTTTCTGAATTTCTTTTAAGTTGGCCACACCACTGCTGGTACTTGATATCACTTCTAACTTACGTTAATATAAAGGATAGATAAAATAGCTTTCTTTTATGCCTTTGATAATACTTAGTAGTTTACTTTCTCTTAAGCATTTGCAAATCCATCTAAAGACATTGATTCTTGAAAACCTAGGTAATTTATTGTGCAACAGCATAAAGCTATATATTCTTGTATAGAAAACACCAGAAAAGAATATAATAAAGATATTTTTATACCAAGTTTCAAATTGCAATAATTACAGGAATAATACAAACCATCACTGATAATTAAAAATTTCTCTTTTAAGTTCATTTATTTATCTGGCGCTATTAATTTTTGAACCTTGATATGAAAACTTGCTGCCAAAAATGAAAGATCAATGAGGCAGCCAGCAGTGAATGCCTTTCTTTCTGGATTCCATCACAGGAAAATAAATCACATGCCGATTAAAAAAAAAAAAAAAAAGAAAAAAAAAAAAAAAGCAAGCATTCTTAATTGCATATTTTTATTTTAAAAATCAGAACAAATCAGTTCATTCTTATCTTTTAGCTTTTACTTCTGGTACATGTTTTCTTGCACCCTGTTTGGGCAGCTATATCGCAGGTGTCGATTTGCCCCTTCACAGTTACAGATATTATTTATATATATAAGCTTAGTTGTGTTACAGAATGCTGTAAGTGGTGTTAAAGTATTATGAAATGCTTATTCATTTGCTCCAGTTATGCTATTTTAGGGTGCTTATGTCTGGAACAAATATTAGGTACAGTTCCTTTAGCCTGCTTCTGAGTACCCTTTTGTAGGTGCAGTGGTCCTCTTCTTTGACTGCGTATGACACAGATCTGAGGTTTGTCTAATGTTATGACTGGGTCACACATGGGTACTCAGTAAAAAATCATCAATAGTCTTGTGATGTTGTTGATATACCTCTAATTCTAGGAGCTAGCTTTTTCTTTTCAGAGGTGACTGGTGCTGAAACTCCTCTTCCCCACTAACTTCTGTAAAGACAAAAGTTGGTAAATGCCAATGTCACCTTTAAACGTGAAGCTTGAGTTCCTTAACCACTGGTGAGAAATTGCTGATAATGTGCAAAAATGTTATCTGTATTTAAATGATCTTCATTTAAACCCTTTTGTTGTTTATCCTGTTCTATAAGAAGCCCTGGTTTTCCTATCTCCCTTTAGATTACAGTTGAAATAACGAGTTGTGTGTACGGAGGGTCTTGTGAGTAATTTCAGAACTCATCTCAAACTGTGCTGTTCTTCCTTAGCAGTGCTTCTTCAGTTAGTAACCGTGCCATGACCATCTTTCTTCGTCTTTACTTAGATAATAATTTATGCCAGCTGACAATTTGGGTAACCATACTGTCAACTAGAGTTAGACTTATTTTGTCTCCTTCTTGTTTCTTTCTCAGTCCATTCCTAGGTACAGCATCTCACCCTGCAGCTCCCCTCTTTGCTTCTTAGCGTTTGAAGCCACATCTTCTTTTCAGAATAAAAAAAGTAGTTTTTCATTAGTGTAACTGTCATCTACCTGTGCTGAGTTCTTAAAAAAGAACTAGTCTTCTGTCGTTAGAATGCATTCAGTGTTATGCATACTGTGAACTTCCATTATAGTACTGTTACAGAAAACCAGCATACTGTTTTGCTTTTAAGCTAAAATCAACCTCTGCATTTTCTCAAAGCTGTGTAAGAATTGTTCTGTGCTAAATTGTATAAGGAGGTGATTCCTAAATTAACAATGGATGAGTATCTGAAAGACCATCAGTAAAAGCATGCATATTTATGCAGTATATATTTAAATAAAGATACACTTATTTCTAAATGAATGGATTTAAAACAATCATGGAATTCAAAAGTAAATCATGATATGATTATAATTTGAATGCTGAGTTCAGCCTGCCTTCTGTTTTTACTGGCACTCCTTTAAACTACTGCTATACTCTTTCTTACTTTTTCTCCCCCAGAAGCAGTAAACAGCTTTTCCCACAGATGGGGATCAGATTGGCATTTAATGGTCCCAGATGCCAAACTCTGGAACATTTTTTTGCAAGCAGCATCTGGCTTCTTAGCTGGCATTTCTTCGGGGTTCTTCGGACAGCTCTTCCTCTCTTGCTGCAGAGACGTTTCCTAAAACATTTGTCTGTTGTGCTTCTAACTTATCTCTAGTTCTGACTTGTAATTCATTTTTCACCCTAGTACCAAGATATGCACGTGCCTCTTACTCAAAACCATCTTCAAAATATTTATATGGACAGTCAGGAGGTTTACTAATGAATTAGCTAAAGAAATCTATGAAAGCACAACAAAGATTTTCTCCAAAATAGCAAGTATTTTGTAGTTTCATCTCTGGTAATACTTCTAACAACTGGAAATGTGTAGTGTGCTGCTTGTTATCTGCAGTGTGTGAAATCAGCTTTAGGGTTTTCGTAGCCTTAGGCAAACAACAAAATATCGCTGTGCCATCTCAGTAGCATCTACTAAACAGTCACTGACATTTTGCACCCCTTAGGGCATATTTTGGCCATTATTCAACGGTTTTCTGAAACAACAGTGGCATTTTCATTCAGAATCCCAATGAAACATGAAATTTAAAACAACACACAGTCAGTACCTGGAAAATACTTCCCCCCCACCTCCAAAGCAGCTCATTAACTTTTCCTTCCTGAACAGCAGAATTGTTCTTCCTGGTGTATTTAATTATTAGATGACATATTTTAAAGAAATGTTTTATAATACCTTTTGTTTACAGACACCCAGAGACGTGAAATAATCATTTGATGAACTCACAAGTTAAATGGAGAGAATACAAAACAGTTTCAGAAATAATGAGATACCTGAGGCATAGCTTTGAGAGTGTGTGAAATATGATAAAAATTATCCAAATTCATCGTGGCTGTACAGCAGTTTAAACATTTTCAGTGTAAATAATATACAAATACATGAGCATAGCTAACAGACAGCTAACAGATGAAGCAGTTTGCACAGCAGTTTCTGGTCTCTGGCTTGAGATAATGCTCGATTTTCCGGGAACTACTCCTGGGGTTGTCCCAGGCCTGCTATGGACTCCTTGAGGAGCTTCAGGGTGCTTGCTTCTCCCAGGAAAGTATAGCTCCAGGAGGCTGTGATTGCTAGCAAGCTGTAGCAGTTCTCACAAGCTTTGTTGTCAACTTTTCTTGATTGATGGGGACTTTGAGCTTTTTGTTTCCAGCTGACTCCTCATTAGGGACAGTCAAGCACCCTTTCAGCAAATGGTAGAAAGAGGGTGACTACCAATCCTAGAGCACAAACAACAGAGGCAGTAGTGTGGGAGGGGGCCAGAAACTCCACTGTGGAGGCTGTGTACTTTAGGTAGTGAGGGCACTATCCCTGACTGTCCACGGCAGCAACTGCCTCAGCACATTGGAGACCTCAGACGAGCCGGAGCTCCTCAGTGGGAATGTAGTTCTGCGGGCCTGGGGCTGCAGAGATGGTTGGGGCCTCTTGCAGAGGCTGGGACCAGAGGATATACAGTGTCCTTGCCTGCAGGAGGTACTTGTGTGCCGGAGGAGGATCTGTGCTGCCAAGTAAAAGAGCTGCAGGAGGCAGCAGACTGCACAGCTTCAGAGATGGTGAGAAGGACAACATCATATTCTCCAAGGCCCTACAGATACAGGAACCTGAACTCATAACCGTAGTGAAGGAGGATGAGGCAGACTCTGTGCTTAGGAGGTTTGGAAATGGAGACTCTAGTGATGATGAAGGCTGGAAGCTTGTGACGTCAACAACAGGATGAAGGCTCCTGTATTATCTGCAGCTCTGCGACTACAGAGTAGGTTCAGTGACCTGGTAGCAGAGGAGGGACTGGAAGCTGTGTCCAGTGAAGCACCTGAATCAGCTGAAACTAAGCCATGAGGCAGTGCTGGGAGGAAAGGGTGAGTGATCATACTAGGAGAGTGCTTGCTGCAGGATCATGATAGGATATATCATGAGTCCTGAGGGAGCTGGCTTATGACATTGTGAGGCTGCTCTTGATTATCTTTAGAAGGTCCTGGAGGCAGAGAGAGGTTCCTGAGGACTGAAAGAAATACAGAAAATGGAAATATGCCAGAGACTGGAATGGAAAAAGGCAGAAAAAGGAAGGCAGGAAGTAGAAAGTGTCGCTGCTGTCTTCAAGAAAGGCAAGAAGTAGGATCTGGGAAACTGTGGACCAGCCATCTTCACCTTGGTTCCTGGGACAGTGATGGAGCAAATAATCCTTGAAACCATTTATGCACACTTGATGGAAAAGGTGATTGGGAACATGAACTTGCAAGGGGGAAAGTATGCCTGATGATAGCATTCAGTGAGATGACTGGCCTGACAGATAGTGGGAGAGAGCTGTGGTTGTTGACTTATCAAAATCTTGACTTTAGCAAGATTTTAGACACTATGTACTGTAACATGCTCATAGAGGAAACTGGCTGAAATGCAGTATTCTTTGGAGGGGGAAGTGAGTATTAAAACTAGAATGGACAGAAATAAGATAGGTAATGAACAGAAGAATGACTGAAAAGGTTTCTGAGACAGACTTCACTACCTCGTTATTTCTAACCCAAATCTGTTATAATGCTTGTGTTGCAGATTAATCATAATTTTGCTTGTTCTTTTGCCCTTCATTTAACAGTTCCCTAAAAACACATGCATTTTTTTTTTTTTAGTTCAGGAAATCCTAGTAAAATAGGAAGTTTAAACAAACAAACGAAATGGTGCTGACACTTTAAAAATGGCTCATTAGAAATGAATGGGAAAACCATCTATCATTGTTACCTGCAGATTAGATGTTTCATGCATCAGCAATGTCTAATACATGCACAAAAGAACAAAATTTAGAAAACATTATGGGCATTGCTGCTGAGATTATATCCTGTTGAACCATGGATAATGGGTAATAAACAGTTCCACATAAAAGGACAAGATGTAGCTCACTATTCTCTTTACTGTAAAATCTGTATTTTTTCCTTTGATTTGAAAGGTCATTAATAAAACCTAGATGTTGCACTTGTTAGAACAGATTTAGTCAGTTTCATAGGTATTGTTCCTTTTGCCGCCTTAAAGCAATTCTAAAGTGGTTGAGTCAAAATTTTTGTAAATTAATTGTGTCAGTTTTAATGCCAAGGTGTTAGGTGTGTTTATTTTCTACTGAAATAACTTTCCAGCCAAGACGAAAGCAAGGTTTCGTCTTATTTTTTCTTCTCTTCAGTAGAGGAAGATTTTTAGAGCATAGCAGTCACAACTTCCTTATTACTAACATAGAAGACTCTTTTGCAGACATCATTTTCTATGTTTTGGGAGATAAGAGGGAGAAAATGAAGCCTAACTATATATTTAGGTGTAGTGCAGGTGAATACATTTTAGTTATGTCTAGCTGTTCAGTAGTGAAGCACAAGCTAATTCAGATAGCATTGATTTCCATTAGTGGTACTCAGATACCTTAGATGAGTAGATTATATTACCGTCATTGGGTCACTGGGGTGATGAAGATAACATATGTGAAAAAGAATTCTGCAAGACTATTTAGTCTAGTATATGTGAAACTGGCAGTATGTGGCCTATAGCTAGTGGAAGTAAAAAAAAAAGAGAGTTTTGTTTTTCCATTTAAGGTATGATAAAAGAAATTAATGTAAGAATTAAAAAAATTAGGTTATTTTGAAAGATTGTGCTAGCAACTACAAAATTGGTTTTGGAGAAGAATATAACTATGTTTAGAAAATACATGTTGGAAAAAGTGTGAATTATTCAGCTAAAGCAGCTACATCTTTGAAATGATTGCTTATATATGGTAGAACAATATGAAATATAGGTACACAGGTACAAATTGTGTGAAATGGTTCTAGTATAAGTAAACTGCGCGTAGTACATAATTAGAAAATCAACATTGTCTTCCCCACCACTAGTTTCTATGGGCAATCAAACTCTAGTTAATAGTCTTTTGAGGTTTGTCTGGGATTTAAACTGTTATGTTCTGTTAGATCAATAGAAATATTATAGGAGGAAAGTTTATTCAGACTGCAATTACAGATAGTACACTATTGGAGGTCCTCTATAAAGCAGCGCTTGCTCTTCTTCAATAGCAAGCAGACTAATGCGGGATCTGTAATTATCGTATTTGTTTCCACCAAATGCCAGTTTGGATGTGTGAATAAAAATCTATCACAGTTATAATAGGAAGCCTTTATCTCTGAAGGTCACAAGTAGAGAAGAGGCAGCACAAATATAAAAGTCACACCTCTCTATGAACATCGGTAAGTATTGTTATGTATGTCTCCTAGGCTTGTTCATTCCCTATGTGGAAGGGGCAGTCATAAAATTTTCATAGGTTTGCTCTATTGAAATAACTCAGTGAGGCAGACATAGTAGAAAGTTGGATTGTTTATATTACAGTAAATATCAAAGTTAAATAAAGACATAACTGACTCTTGGAGACCAATTGAAAATAATTTTCATTGTTTGCTTTTATAGCTTTATATCAGAACAATAATCTTTTTAAAGACAAAGCTATTTTTGAAATACTGTTTGCCAGGACATGACAAGTCCAATTTTGGGTTGTAACAGAATCTGTAGTAGGGAAATATCTACCTCATCTTGTGACTGCAGTATTTGAGCAACATATTTAATGTTGGGAAATACTGAGTTGAATTTGAAAATTATTACTTTTGCTGTTTTCCTATTGTTTGTTCTTATTGTTTCCTGTGCTTGGAAGTTGTGGCACTCCTTTATAAAATGTTTCATGGATTTACTTAAATAATTCTTCCTAGGCAAACTTAAGCAAGGCCTGTGTTAGGTGATCTTTGGTAAATTTAGTTGTGGCAAGATGAAGTGTTACTGCCTCACTTATTTGTTGGATGTCCTCGCACATGATTAGGTGAATGGTGAGATTATAATTTGGCATAGTAGTGTAAATCATGAATGGTCAGTTTTTGCAAACCCTTTTTTCTTTTCTTTCTGTTACTCTGATAACAAATGTGAGAACAGAGGCATCCTTGCTTTTTAATCTTTTTCTAAAGTATTTTCTAGACTGACAGTATTGATGATGACAAACTCTGTAGCCCTTCCAAATGTTTTATCTCATATAGGCTCCTTTGAAAATCTCAGTTTATTATATTGAAATTAGCATGTTCACATGCTAAATGAATGACTAGATAAACTTTGATGCATGATAGACTACTGCTGAGTATTGGAAATGCTTGAATAGTGCTCTTAAAATGTATTCATGTTGGTACTATATGGTTAAGTAATGTCCTGATGACCTGGTATTTTCTGCTGTACTCAACACCACAGTTAGCCTTGGTTATCAGTTGTTTACAGGCAGCTAATTCTTTCTAGGTATAAAGTATTCAATGTGTTTTATATTTGGAATGAAAAAAAAATTATTTAACATGGGACGTTAATCCATTTATTCAAAGACATGGTTTTTTATGCCATGGCTTCCATTCCTAGATTTGATAGTGCTTTGATGTCAGACTGACCAAAGACATTTAGTCTCTTCTGTGATACACCTCCTTGGAGCTTGAGTAGACCCAAGGTAAAGACTGAGTGACAATCCTGAAACTAGCTTAAAAAATAGGCATAGAACATCAGGAAAAAAAGGCTGATAAAGACATCTTGCTTAAATGACAGAAGCGTTTGCAGAGTTCAGAAATAAACAGAAACATGAGGGAGAGAAACGTTTCTTTGTCTCATCTGTTCAAATAATTCAAATGATTATGCAGAGGTCATTTGCATGGACTTCTGAATTGTTGTGCATTACGTTCAATTATTTTTCATGGCAAATTTTCTAAATGTCTCAGTAATCTATCTGCAGAGTTAGATTCATATTACTTGCTCTTCATAAAATTTCAGAGTTGCAGCATCCAATCTACCGCTTCATATTGCTGTGCTAATTATTGCTAATAAAGATTAGCAATTGTAATTACCTTACTTGGTCTTCTCTTGTTGCCTGTGGTGGAAAGAGCAGACCAGGAAAGATCTCCTTTACTCCCCTAGAGCAAAAGTACCTTCTGTTGTTACCAACCCACCTGAAGAGTCCATTTTTCTCTTCTGTAATCAGTACCATCTCTGTGTACTAGGTGAAGAGCTTTGAGGTCAGTTAACAGAATTACTGTTGCATTGCTAAACTTTCCAAATTTAACAAATGTCTCTCCTTCAGGAGCTGTTACCTGCTTGCAGGTGATAGCTTTTATTTTTTTAGTGCAGCATTCTTCATCGTTTCAGATTTCTCAGGTCAAAGAGGACTTGTCTCAAAATCAATGTAGTCAAACACTGTTAAGAGTTACCTATAAGTCTCAGAAAATATCAAAGCAATATTAAACTGGAAAAAGGCATTGAGCTAATTTCTGTAACAACTAGACCCTTTATACTGAAATCTAGTAGAGAGGAAGAGATTTCCAAGCGGAAATAGTGCTGAAGGTACCAGTTTCCATAGGTGCAGTAATAAACCCAGTACTGTCAGATTTGTCGTCCAAGACTGGCATTAAATTAAGATGGAGGAGCACAAGCAAACAAGCAAGTAGAGATATCAGCCTTTTGTTCGGCAATCCTTTAGAGATGAAGAGTCTTCCAGATAGATGATTTATTCAACATCTGAGCTCTAACAGATTAACTTTATATAACATCAGCTTTTTGGATGAAGCATGACAGCTGATTCCCTCTGATTTTTGAAAGAATGAAATAATACTTCTTTTTTCTCTACCAAGGTGAATCCGTACTATCCAAGATACTGGAGGTAGATTTTTATTTACTGTTCACCGTAACATTGATTTACTAATGCTGTGTTTTAACAAACGAAGGTTTTTCTCTCTGTCAGACTCAATCTTTGGAGAAGTGTTGCCTGTTAAAAAATATGCAAATGATGTAATTCCCCCCCTGCCCCCCCCAGTTGCTAGATGGAGTCTTGAGTTACCTTGTTGCTGTTGCACTAATAGTTGTTTTCCCAGTGTACAGTGAAGGACGCATAGGCAAAGAATTCAGGTATTGATGATAGTGACAACAGATAAAAAGGATAAAAAGGAATGTATGTACTTTTCCCTTTGCATTTTGTCAGGAACAGAAGGAAGTCTAAAGCAGGTTTACTTAATAGATGATGTTACTCAAAAAAGCAGTTTTGCATGCCAGAATGCATAGAAATCATATATGGGGGTCCGCAGTAATTAAAGAAATTACCACTGCTACTCAGAAAATCATTTTACACACTGAACACAAATCTAAACAGATCTTTCTTTCCCTTTACCCTGCATGTGTGCTAACTTGCTGAGCTGCATTCCAAAATTTTCACATGACTATGACTTCTGATACACCTTGGGGAATTTAGGAGAAGGAAGTAACTATTTTTTTTAAGGGATGATTTGGTAATTTTTAATCTTTTTATAATTTGCTTTAAAAATCCTGAACATGGTAAGTAGTTTTACCTGACACCTTAGATAATAACCAGAACTGTATAGCAAAAGTAAAAAAAAAATACTCCCAAAACAAGAAAAACTTTTAAAATAATTTTTAATTAATTCCTTCTGCTTCTAAATTATGACTTCAGGAGGTA
Source organism: Pterocles gutturalis (assembly GCF_000699245.1). Lineage (NCBI taxonomy): Eukaryota > Metazoa > Chordata > Aves > Pterocliformes > Pteroclidae > Pterocles > Pterocles gutturalis. The sequence goes on from NW_010098829.1 coordinate 12,015, forward strand.
AGACTGATGGGAAGGCACTTTACCAACTGTTTTCTGCGTGATCATGGTCTATGAACAATACTGCTGATACCGAACCGTATCGTATTTTCTGGTTCCAAGCTACATGACCTGAGTGACAGTAATAATGCTCACTTTTACTTGTTTTGTTGTCTTCCTTAATTAAAAGTATTCAAAGCGTTCATTGTTTGTGCTTTTTGAAGCAAAAACACTCCTTCTAATGAAACTGCCCTCTAGTGACAGTTTTACTGGTGATTTTTAATTATTTAGTGTTTCCCAGCCAAAACAGAAAACAACTTAATTTCATCTGGCTTTGTAGATGGGAGGATTTGCTGCAAAATCCTTCTTGACATAAATATGCAAATAGTTTGATTGATCTGGAAGGGAACTGGGTGTACTTCATCTCTGTGGTCCAGTAGTCCGAAAGTTGCATCCAGTCTGATGTATGATATAGCTTGTATTTTTATTTAGGAAAATGGAAAACAAAAAAAGGTGCATTAAAAAAATTGCGAGTTGAAAGTTGCAATACCCTTTGTAGGACATAAAATTATGTTTCCTAAAACAGAAATGTGTGCATTGCAGCTGAAGTAGAGCTTAAAGTAAAAGCTGAAATATAGCTCAGTCTCACTGAGCTGAATGTTGCCTTGTGCTTCTGTGAACTCATTGCTTCAAATAGCGGATTTGAAGAATATATCTGGAAGAAATAAATATCTGGCAGACAATCAAATACAAACTTGTCTATCTGTTCCTCTAAATCTTTTTTTTTTTTTTTTTTCTTTGTGTCTTGTCCGTGAATATACAGAATATTCACACAGAATTCTGGCTTTGAGAACAAGCCAAAGGGGTTCAGCATATTGAATTTGCAGATTCCATTTATTTGTTTCTATTGTACTTCATGTTTCCTGTGCAAAAGGGTTCATCCTTCTGATTTCTAATCAGAAATCTAAAAGCAGAAAAAGGTGTATCACTGTCTTCAGATTGAGAAAATAGCTTTTTTTAACATGTGCATCAGGAATATATTATAAAACTATAGGTTTAGCTTTTGAAAACGGTAAAAACTAAGGAGAAATCAAGCAGTTGCTGTGGAGCATTCTGTTTATGGTGTCATACTTTGAGTAGGACATGATGAAAATCTGCCTGCTTTTTTAGAGACAATTATTATCTTTATTGTTTCAGTGTTCAGACATAAATCTAGAGGGAATAAGTATTTATTATTGTGGTTATAATTATTAAAATTACATAAACTATCAGATCAACAAACCAAAAAACTCTTCAAACCATTTCTTCTTCAGTTCTATGAGAAATTTCAGTGAAACTGTTCACTAACCTCTTTAGTAAAGGAGTACAGCTGCCTCTGAAATATCAGGGATTCGTAGCTTATCAGATTGAGGAAGATAGCATAGTTTAAAAAATAAAACAACCCACAAAAATGAATTCTAAAAAGTACCTTAATTATCTAGACTGTTAGATAATATTTTCAAATTTGAGGAAAGCCATTTGGTCTAGATAGTTCTTTGTGTGTCTGACAAGAGTACCCTACGTTCATAAGCCTCCCTGCACTGTTTCCTTTACAGCAAATGAAGATAGGTAGATGGAGAGATTCCTTCTGAAAGCCATTCAACCCATCTGAGATCTGAACTTCTAAGTTAATTACTTCTTTCCACTGACGAAACAGCATTTTCAGAGTGGCTTAACTCATAGTACAAACTTCCAGTGGTTAGAATTGCATGGGTGAAAGACAAGTCTGTTCCTAGATGGTGTGGTCTGCAGTGTTTCTGAATGCCAGATCTCTCACCTGTCTAGGTGAAATAGAGCTTACTCCAGGGTGAGTTTTAGTTCAGCCTGTGAGTAGGTTTTTTTAAGTAAATCTCACAGATGTCCCCAGTTACCATGCTTCGGTTGGCTTGCAAAGTCAAATGATCCTATACATACAAACTGGAATCTTTTTGAATGAAAGTAAATTAGATACATTCAAGAGTGTATCCCATGTGATACAAACACTGCTGGGTATTCCAGTCCATGACACAGGAGGAGAACCAGTCTGAAGTAAATCAGGCAAAATATATACAGTGTTTTTGCTGGGTCTGCACCAACTCTGCTGCATCACACATCATCTCTGTTTGTGCCTTTCTATGGGGACATAGGCTTTGACTCCTTCTCTCCTCTATGTTATCTCAGCATGGAATGATATGTCCAGGATGGTCAGTGCAAAGACAGCTTCTGCTGCATAAGTGCAGTCAATGAGACTCAGGCACCCGTCTCATTTTATTACATTTTTAAATGGGTCTACGATGATGTTTTGCAGCAGGAGATGCTGTTTTATTATGACCCCACTGAGAAAGGCACTCAGACTGTATATAGTGTCACTAGAATGCCATATATTGTATCTAACGCTACAAAAAAGGAGAGAGTATATAATCTTACAGCCCTTCAGGTAACCCCAAATTGTGCAGCATCAGACGGAATCAGAGCCAGCATGCCATGCAGAGCCTGTCTGCGGAAAGATTACCCCAGTCTGGTTATTCGAGCTCTTATAGGATTTTCTTACAAGAAAACAGCTCAATGAATCATTTCCACTGTTAAACAGAAAGGATGTTCACATAAGAACTTATTGCTGCAGTCTTGGGTAAAGGCAGGGACACGCAGCTGGTGCAGTCACATGTACTGAGACTCCTGTGTTTTCAAATGAGCCAACAAAGCTTATCCAGTGGCCAAGGGATGCCTGCAATGCGACACAGACCACAGGGCCAAGCTGTACATGGTACATAGCACAGCACAGCACACGCCTGTTCGGGATCAGTAACCCCTTGATGCGCAATGATATTCTGGATCAGTACAGATGCCTTTGCAATGTTATGCTACATCTTTTGCAGAAGTTGTTGAGTCGTTCATGAAGTGCTGAAATGTGAGACTTGTATTGGTAATCTGCTTAAACAAATTCCATTACTCAACAATATTTACAATATGTCCATTAGTTCTACTGAACTAATGGATAAACACTAGCAAGATAGGGTTCCTTTTAGATATGTGGAAATCAAGAGCTGTTGTGCACTAAGAAAAATGTCCTTGAAGAGCTGCCAGCTCTGTTCAGTTCTTTCATCCCTGAGAATAGTTGCAGGGTCCCATCTACTAATGGGAAGGTTTACTCTCCTAAACTTTAGGGTCCTGACTCTACTCATCAGCTGGCCCATATCCCTCAAGATTGGGAATTCCACCAGGGCATGGTCACTGCAGCCCAGGCTTCCACCAATCTTGATCTCTCTAATTAGTTCATGTGTGTCACATTCAATTGATAACAAATTGAGAGCTCTGGGAAGAAAGTAGAGAAGGAATAATGGCAATGATGGTAAAGAAAGGCTCAGATGACTTCAGGGGAGGCAATGTCTCTAGGTAGAAATCTGAGGACATCTAGGAGTGATATATGGGAGTGGAGAACTAACAGCACCAGAAGAATGTCAGAGATATACTCCTAACAGGGCTTTTGCAGGTGAAAGCTGTCAGAGTATGTGAGATGGGTCAGATAGCTGTCTGATGAACAAACAGTGCATTAAGCTTTCAGAGAATAAAAGAAGAAAGATATCTGTGGGTGGAATGAGAAAAATGAATGTTTGAAGCTTCTATGGTACTCTAAAGCTGTGCTTGTATTGACAGCAAGCTGTACTTCATGTGGTCCAATAGCCTCTAGCTTACAAGCAATAAATTTGTCATTAAGCACTGTGGCTTTTCAGGCTGTTAGCTGATCTGATAGAGTGCCCTAGACCACATAAACTCTTACTGAAGAATGGACCATCTGCATGTACTGTATAGCTAACAAGCTGACCTAAACTTCACTGAACATCCTGCTATTTCTAGTCAAGATCCTGTCAAATAAAGAGGCAGGTGAATGATGGAATACACAGTGTCAGAGGGCTCAGTTTAGGATTCCTGTTGCTTTGACTAAACCACTAAGAAAAAAACAGTTCTGCATCTTGAACTTTGCAATTTTTTTTTTTTTTTCTGTAAAAATAGCTGTATCTGTGGCAAAAACAAGTGCTTTGGCTGATATTTTTTGAAAATTTGGTACAAAATAACAGAGGACTGAGAAGACCAGTTTCTTCTATTTTTCTGTTGGAAGATATCTGAAAGCAAAAAATTACTCCTTCAGGAATTTATTGTGCTCTGGTATAATCACATGCATTACTGCTTTTGTCAAGCTTTGGCATTTTTCTAGAGTTTCTGACTGAGCAAGGTTGGAACGAGCCTACCAACAGGCTTTTCTAATTGATAGAAAGTCACTTTAGAAGTCTTAAGCTGCAGAACAGGTTGCAGTTCTCGTTGGCATGCTGAGGTAACAGCTTTGGCTCAGGGCGGCTCCTGCCAATGTGTTTAAATAACTGATGAATGAGAGTGAAAAGGTGGAGGCAGACTTTTCTCAGTGGTATCCAGTGACAGGACAAAAGGTATTGAGTAAAATCTGAAATACATGAAATTCTACTAAAAAAAAAAAATATGTATTTTCTTAAATGGAGAGTGTTCAGGTGCTGCAATAGGTTGCCCATAGAGGTTGTGGAGTCTCCATCTTTGGAGATACTCAGAACCAAACTGGACACAGACCTGATAAACCTCCTGTAGTTGACCCTGGTTTGTGCAGTGGGGAGTAGATGAGCCTCAGAGACTTTTTCCAACACCAACAATTCAGGGATTCTTAAGACTTTCCCCTGTTACTTGATTCCTTAAAACCTATAGGGGAGAATAAAAGGCAGGTGACACCAATATATTTCATTGCAATGTGAGAAATAAAAAGGGAGTTTTCAAGCAAGTGGGAGCCAAATAATTTAATACTTATCATAAAGAGATAAAGGAAGTTACAACATTAATACTAATTTTTCTGGGTACCATTCCTGACTATAGCTTGCAATTTTTAACTTTAATGTTTAAGCAGGTAGTAAAATAGAAAACCATGGATGTAATTTGTATCATATATTTTCATTAACCTCTCCTTTTATTTGTGTCTGTATAGCAAGGTCTTAAAATCTATTGAGAGATGTATGGAAAGTCAGCAGATAATACTTATGAAAGCTGATCCATAAGTGTTGGAGGAGTTCTACACATGTCACAATCAAAGCACTGTGTGGGTTATATAACATTAAAATGAGTAATTTAAAGAAAAGAGTTACGTGTTACTTGATTTTGTAATATCAATGGAAATATTTCAATTTAGTTAAATATTTATGTAGATTCTGGAGGAAGGGAAGTTAGTTAAAATTAAGAATTTTTACATCAGCCTAAATTTTCTGGTTTTTTTATTACATGTGCAAGTGTTTGCTTCAATGCTAGTGTATTCTTCCTCTTTTTGAAGATGTTCTAAATTATTCTATGGTTTAATAAAAGCTTTTATTACTTAAAATTAAAGTATCAGCAGCCTGTCAGTTTATTTTCAACAACGACAAAAAAAAAAAAATTGGCTTCTCCTCCCCACCCCCAAAGTTTTTGTTACACCTCTCTGTGAAGCATAGACCAGAAAGAGTGGGATACGACTATTGATGTTTCTGATGGGCTGTTTTCTCATTGCCATTCATAAAAGTTACAAAAAACAAGCATGCAATTAGGGTATGAAAGGATAAGATGCCCTTTACTTAAATGTGTAATATAAGTCAAAAGTTATCATAGTTAATCTGGAAATGGATATCCCTTATTTAGGCAGTGGCTCTGTTTTAATTTTAGTAATTTTGTAATTTTTTCATAAATGCCAAAATACTTATAAGAAAGCCCCTGTAAAAACTCTAGCTTCAGAATTTACACCTATGTGTGAAAAAAGGCAGTAACCTTGTTCTTAAGAGGATATGTAAAAGATGTTTTTCAGTTTGTTTTCTTTCTGGAGTTTAGCACATTTCCTGCATTGTTTCTTTTAATTTTATGAGTTTAACAATGATAAAACTGTTGCAGATGCCCAAAGTAACTTATGTTTATATGCAAAAGTATAAGTAATTCATATTTATATTTATGTAAGTTTTAGACTAAATGTTTTTTAGACTTACATAGTCTAAAGCTTTAATACTTGAAGAGTTTTGATTAATATGTTTGATTAATATGATAGGTTTTATATATAATTTACATTTTTAGATTGCTTTCATAAAACTTGGCATTATTTAAACACCAAATATTGGCAAATAAGTTTAAAAAGTTTATGTAATTTCTAACTTATTTTAGAATAACCATGGAGTTGCATACAGAACACTGCCATATTTACATTTTTCTCTTTACAAGGTATATGAAAACTTGAATTCTATTTTGCTAGCACTATTAGAACTTTTTATCTGAGTTTACAAGTTGGTACAAGAACAGAAAGAAGTTGAGCAATTAATATCTTATCTTTATATGGTCTCATAAAAGCATGTATTAACTCTTTTTTTTTCTCTTTTCCGCTTGAGGATCCTAGAAATCATCATAATTTTTCTAACATAGTGAATGAAATGGCCATTTTCAAAAAGGAAATTTGTTTGGATTTTTGCCTTTTGATCAGATAATTTACAAGAATATCGGCTATAGTAGCTTAATTTTTAATCCACAGTTAAAAAAAAAAAAATCTGTTCTATATTCTGTATTTTTAATACTCCTAACACCTCCTTTGCCTTGTTTAAATAACAGTTCTCATTAAGACAAAATATCTTGACTCTTAAAACTGGGCCTTGAGATAGACACCTCTATGTATTTTTTCACATTTAATGAGAGCACTAGCAACTTCTTAATAATACATATAAGAGTACAAGAAAACTATGTTAATGTATCCTTTGCAATAATATTGACCTTTGCATTTCAGTTGGTAGCTGGCATGATGCCAGGGGAGGACTGGCTAGTTGTGTAGCACAGATAATTGCAGTTTTTCAGTGATCTCCATCTGACATAATGTTCCCTGTGGCCATACAGAATAGTTTTGATCACTCCAAGGCAGTTATGAAAGTCATTAGTGAAAAGAACGGAATGGAACATGTTTTATGTTTGCTCTTCTTCACCTCAGTTACACCCATAACAGTTAGACCAGTTAATAACTGAACCCCATTCTCCTAACACAAAGTAAAAGTCTCTTCATTTAATGAGTTTTCTGAGCTACAAATGGAGCATAGACAAGGTACTACATACCACTTTGTATTTTCATTGGTAGTAATTTATTTTGAACTTTGTAAATGAAGTCAAGAAAAAAATGAGCAGCTGTAAAACAATTAACATCTAAAATACTTGTTCTGATCTTGTGGGACAGAGTGTTCTGTTGTGTCCAGTGTCAGTGATTTGGAGATACTTAATTTGTAATGGAGGCTTGTGCTTTTACAGATTGACTACTTAGGAGAAAATTGAGTGAGGCACAGAGTAGTGGGTGCACTGATATTCAGTATTATTCAGTGCTATTGCCTCCAGATACCAAACTGGTGCTAACATGTATAGCGAAAGCAGGTATGTTTGTTGTGCTTAAACACAGAGTAGCAAAACATATTTATTTGTAACTGTATTTCTAAAAATGTGTTTTGGTGCTGTAACTGATAAATGAGTCCTGAAATGTGATTTTTGTCATAGTTACTTTAAGAATGCCTGAATGCCTTTTGATAAGTCATAATTTTTCTTCCCATGAGAACCATAACCTGATTTTTGAATCCTGAAAGCTAAAATGCTCAGAACTTCCAAAGTTCCTTAGTAATACCCATTTAATTTCATGTGACATGGTGTTTTGGTTTTGAATCCTGGCTAGCAGGAGCACCACACAGCTACTCGCTCACCCTCCCCTGCTCTGGGGAACACACGGAGAGAATTAAAGGGGTAAAGGGAAAAGAGACTGGTGGGTTGAGATAAGAACAGTTTAATAACTAAACTGCAATAAATCTGAATATAATAATGATAATAATAATAGTAGTCATATATAAAAATGAATGATACCCAGTGCAGCTGCTACCACCCAATGGCCAAGGCTCAGCCTGTTCACAGCTAACGCTCCCAGAGCAGGCAGAGTCACAAAACCACAGTCCCAGGAAAGATAAGAGCCTGAGAGACTGAGAACCAACAGAGAGTGTGAGATGACCCCTAGAGAGGGGTGACCCAGAGAGAGAGAGCTGACCTGTAGAAAGAGAGAGAATTTCCAGACAGATCCTCATCTATATACTGGGTATGACGTGCATGATATGGAATAGACCACCGGCCAATTTGGGTCTCAATCCTAAACCTAAGGTCAAATCCTGGGCCAGTAATTGTGGGCTGTGCTCCCTCCCAGCTTCTCCTGCCCCTGCAGACACTGGCACAGCAGAGGTGCTGAAAAGCCCTTGACTGTCCTGGCAGCAACTATGAACATCAGTGTGTTCTTCTCAGCACAAATCCAAAACACAGCCTCACACTAGATACTATGAAGAAAGTTAACTCGGTCCCAGCTGAAACCAGGACACACGGAAATTATAACCCACAAACAAATCACACAGAACATGAAAAATTCCAAAGAAAGCACTGTGTTTGTTTTAAAGAGGCCAAGTTTGCGTTCTGTATGGCAAGTTATACCTGTGCTTTATAGAATAGAACTACCTAATTGCTTCTCCATTGATTGACCTGTTCATTAATTAAGAACAATTCCTTTTACCAAATTAGAACTATGAAGCTATATTTGAATGGTTTAATGCCCAAAATAAATATTAATTAAAACAGGTAAGAATGGGTGTAGTTAGTCTTTCATATTGTCTATAGACCTGCAAAATAATTGCAAATATATGTTGAGTTTAATTCTATGCTTAGTGAGAGTTACAAGAATGTATGCCTTTTGAAACACAGAGAGCCTTCTTTTATTGCAGCTAATGAGGAAATTTTCTCTGAAAACTTTGAAATCATGAGCAAATTGTTATCTTTGAGTTTTTAGGACCTTATAATCATAGTAATGTTGTAAAGGAAAACAAGATATGTATCTAATTCATGAAGATTAATTCTTTACAATCAGATGTGATATAAATTTTGGTCCAAGTTTTGCTGTGTTGTCAATAACAGGTCTTTACAAGAGCATACAAAAAAGAGAACATAATGACAAGAGGATTCTTCTGTCATTTATAGTGCCTTTGACCTCCTACCTTGTCTCTTAGAAGTGTACTGAATGCTACCTGGTGCATTTCATCCCAAACACTGAAGTACCTACTTAGCAGTTTCACACCTATGAAAAGATGTCTTTCTAATCCTAAAGCTTAAAGAAACTTACATTCCACAGTTGACAATTTGTGGTGGTGTTTCAGTTTAAAGAAAATCCACAGATTATTCTGTCTGCATTAACTAAACCAGGTGGTTCTCCAAGTGGATAAATCCTGTGATTTAGAATAAATCATTTTTCTTTTGATGAACTAAACTTTGTGAGAAGAACCTGAATATAACTCTTATTCAGAGTGCAGTCTGATACAATTGGCAGAAAAAAGCTATGCAGAGAAAAAGAGTCTTGATTTTTTTTTTTTAATACTTGGAACTGATTGGGCTAAGTTGTTGATTTTCATTCATGCACCATGTCAACTCTTATTTCTTTTTTTTTTCCCCAGATGCACATGTCCAGCAGGGTGGACAGGGCCAGACTGCAGTGAGGATGTAAATGAATGTGCTTCTGAACCATGCTTAAACGGAGCCACCTGTTACGAATCTGTTAAGCAGGGACAGTTTCTGTGTGTTTGTCCTCCATTTTATACTGGTGACTTCTGCCATCAGCGCTTCAGTCCCTGTGAGCTGCCTTACAATCCATGCATAAACAATTCAACCTGCTTGGCACAAGTCGATGGAAATCCAATGTGTGTTTGCAAAACAGGTAAGAACTGGTGTAGTTAATTTTTTCTGTTGTCTGTTTTCTGTGCTGTGGGAAAATTGCAAATATATGTTGAATTTAGTGCTATATTCAGTGAAAGAAACAATGTACACCTTTCAAACCACATAAAACCTTCATGAATTACAGCAGGTCTATCAGTTACGTTAAAAAACTGGTAAGATAGCTATCAGTTTGCCTTCTATTAATTTCTCATATTATCCTAGTTATTAATCTATGACTGTTTAGACTCTAGCACTATTTCTGAGTCAACTGCTACAAAAATGTAGAGATAGATATGCACCTGGCTATCAAAGCTGACAGACTAAATTGACGAAACAGACAGAGAGAAATAGACAAAATATATGCAAATTGTTAAAAGTGCAAAAATCGGAGCAAGTTGGAAATGGTTCCTCTTCCCGCTGTGCTGTCAGGAAGGCCTGGCACATCAGGGGAGTAATCTTCCCCTGCCTAATGGATAGAGCAGATTGCTCTCTGTGTGCACAACAAGCAGAATCACAACAGGTGCTGACAGCTTTCCTGGGCCATGGCTTAGAAGACATGATGTCTCCCTCCATGTACAGGAACTGCAAAGGTGGAATGGCACAACAGTTTAACTGTGCAGAACATCAGTATGCAATTCTGCATAGGAATTGAAGAATACATTAACTAATTAAAACTGAATTCAGAGGGATTTTAGAACTCCTGCTCACAGAATAGAAGGTAGAAGTTAATATCTTTCTTTAAAATTAGATGTAGATCTTCCTTCATTAGTCCAAGAAATATCCTCAGCTCAGGATGCTCCTGCAGTCTCTTTATTATAGGAGAAGCAATGTTCTGCTTAACTTTAGTTTGTGATGGGAAAAATCTCAGCAAACATGTATGTAAACACATTATATATTGCATATTTATATAAAGAGAGTGTTCATACTAAAGCTTTACCTACCCCATTCAAAAATATGGGTTGTTTGTTCAGCACTTGTTTTAATTCAATAGCATTGTAATGAGTTAGGAAACTCAGAAGGGAAATTAAAACAATGAAATAATGTATTTATTACTGAAACAAATGCACCAGAAAGTCTGGATTAATTTGACCAGATGTAGATGTCCACAGTATTACACTGAGGAGGTATACATGCAGGTATGCACAGCATACATTGAGGAGGTCCTCCTGTGCTCCATTCACAGTCAATGGAGTCAGTTTCCTGAGGTCGTTTCTTTCACCCAAAAGCAGACATACAAAGTCAAATGACGAATGCTGTAGAAATGTATATGTCACTCTGACGACTACATAGGCAGCTTAGGACAATTTGTTCAGATGGCAGATGGGCTGAATTCCTCACCTGTTGACTGGATTATTATTTTCGTAGAGAAATTTTTTATCTACATAGTTCTGGGAAGCACACAGTTTTAGAGAGGAGTAAAGGAAAAGAATGGAACAGTGATTTGTGTCGTTATAGCACACAAGCAGTCAAAGGCTTTGTCATCTTGTTTGTGCTCATCGTACCTTTAAAGATATAGAGCTAGAAGTTGAAAACTGGTTTATGCAAGAGGAATTGTATGGGTCATAAGGTTACAACTGCCAGTTTTAGGGTGTAGGGAGATTACGTGTCTTGTTCCAGGGAAAGGTGTCAATGATATCTAAGGAGAGTACTGGGTCATTTCTAAGGAGAAACAATAGCTATGCTTTCTACTGGAATTAGCCATCCTGTTTTTTTCTTTTTCTTCCAAGTACTCTTTCCAAAAGGAAGACTTTATCATTCCGTTCTTGTTGCTTCAAGGTAATTTCTGAAGTCCTCGTTTAAAACAGTTCTTTACAGGAGTTTCTCACGTCTTTTGTCACACTACTGTCAATAACTCTTAAAAAATTTTTAAAACCCTTTGTTCTAGCATACTAGTGATTATTTTTATTTGGTCTATAGCATCTTGCAGCTAGAAGTTTGAACTGAAACAAAATATTTTTCAGCCCATGTCCCAAGACTAAGTGAAAACTGTTATCATGCACAGAATTTATAATATCAAGCAGAAATAATAAGTAGATGCTAAAGAACAGAAGTTATATAAATTGAAGATTGCCATTGTTAGGTTTCTGAGCCCTTCACTACCAGTTTCTTTTTCAGATGCACATGTACTTAATTCGCAAATGGAAATAGCCTTTTTACCATGTCTAACGTTTCACACACCTTTGATTTTGATATGTGTACCTCCCTGTGTTATACTGAATAACCTAAATAGCTGTACTGATGGTTATGAGGCTACTGTGATATCTCTGCTGCTTGCACACATTGGTTCATAAATGGTTCATGGTAAGTAGACAAATACAATCCATGATACCGTGCTTATGAGTAAAACAGTAGAGAGCTTATGGGGAAAGAATCCTGTTAGTCCTCTCTGTTACCTGCAGAGGTAAATTCTGTAATATTTCTCTGCAGTGGAATAAGGAGATGAGAATGACCGTAACTGTAACAGCAGATGTATAGGTTCTGTGCTCTGCATGTTCCTGCACTTTGCAGCTCACAGAAGTCCCACAGACAGAGTTGAGACAGTAGCTGTTTCCTGTATTTCAGGAGAAACAGAAGGAATAGGATCTGTCCCATCTTAATTAACAACATTTAATGGTTCATCCATTGATAACAAAACTACCACAGGATGTTGGAATTTCTGTAAACTAAAATGAATTTATCATTCTGCCTGCACATAAATGGCAGCAAATTTGAGCATACTGTCACACCCACTAGTGCTAATGTTAAGTATGAGAAAACTAGGGCTTGAGATTAGATGAACTGCTTTTGTGACGTTCTCCATGGAACACAGGTATTTTTAGATCTCATACTGTTAAAGTCACTTTCGTGCTACCTGAACCGTTAAAAATATACGGAAATAAAAGTAAATTGTCTAACAGAAAAAAATTGCAATGATTTTCAATTGCTTTTCATATCCTTTAATTTCTGAAAGTCTTGAAATTACCATTTGTTACTATGAAAACTGTTAACATTTCTGAGGCACATTTCACTTTCTCGAAAAACCCTATACATTATCCCTAAAATGACAAATAAATGTTTTAAATGAAGTACTGTCTCCCTATGATTAAAAAAAAAAAAAGTGGATAAGCAGTGATACCAGTGAGATTCTGTTTAAATATTCAGTTTCTCTAATGTGGCTGGAAGAATACTATAAAATATGTTTAACAAATAAAACCTGTTTGTTTGTTTGTCAGACTTTACCAAATGACATTTGTCTAGTCTTTGTGTTGGCCACCTAGGAAAAAAATAAAAGCCACTTGTTTCCTGAATTCAATATTGGAAATTTTGAACAGGTATCTAATGGAGCTCTGTATTCAGAAGTGGCAGTGTATGCCATTTTCTCTTCCCCATTGATTAGATGCATCTTTTCATTTAGAAGTTCAGAATGGTTTGAACTGAGTTCAGAAAACTTTCAGGTTTTCTACATAAAAAGCATTAAGGTCAAAAATTGCATTTTTAATGTGTCACTTGGATTTGACATGGGGAAAAACTACCTTGTAAAGTATATGGCTGGAGAGCTACATCAAATCGTTTGCATATGCTGTTGATTTACAGTTTGGTTCTTAAGTTTGACTGGCAGTAGCAAAGGCAGCAAGCAGTTACATTTACAAGTGCATGTTACTTTCCTACACATAGTACTAAATATTGCTACAGTAACAATAAATTACAGCACCATGCATATTTTCAGGCTTTCCAGTAATGTCCCACTTTACAAAATACTTTGCTTAAAATAAAAAAAAAATGTGTTTTATAATTCAAACAAATTATTTGCATTCACAGTATAAACTACAAGTTCAGTTTGTTGGCTCCATGAAGTGAATGCTTTTTTACATACTGCAAATTTCTCTGCAACTAAAAATGTTTCTTTCTTCAGTAGTATATCAGAATATTAAACATTTTAGGTCAGTTTCCCCCCATTGTCTTTTTTTCTTTCCTCTTGCCACTCATGAAATAATTTGGAAACATTTCTACATTATCATAAAAATTTCTCATTTAAGTATCCCAGAAGATCACAGCTATGTGTGGCAGCAGTTGTAGCTTATACAAAATAACCTGGTGTATTACATTACCCTTTAAATTGTGCTTGACTGTCACGTCAAATACAAGAATGATGTCAGTCCATGCACGTTAGACCCATGAGGTATCTCTACGCTCCAATAAGCACTATGTAAATAAACTACGAAGGTAATTCTTTCCTTAAACTTTCCTTAAACCAGTTCCACATAGGTATGAGCATTCTAAGGATTATTTTGGATCTGAAAGTAGTGAGATTGGTGGCTGTCTATAAAATAAACATTTTACAAATATTTTAATCCTAACATTGCAGTATGTGTTTTGGGGTTTGACCTCTCCCGTTAGTACAGGTGATGTGCACAGTGTTACGCTTCTTTGTTTTTATGAAATTACTCTGAGAACATATATCAGGAGTGAATTAAAATTAGCTTATTGGCATTTGCTTTTATGGAAACAACCTTTGTACAAGCTTCATAAATTATAAAAATACTACAGCACGAGCATGCAGAAATTATGAATGAAACAAAGCTAACTAACAGTGCTAATATCTTTGCAGTCCTTTTAAGCAGATTTGAGTCTTTCTGATTAACTGTTTTAATTGTAAGCAGGAGTTTTTGCTGAAATTGTCTGTAAAAATTGCTAGGAGGGTTAAAAATTCCTTAGAAAAAGTTTCTGCATGATCTCAGAAATTTTCATTGTGGATCAAAAAAATCGTCTAAATAGTTATATGTAGTTTTTAACAGTATATGTCATTAGAGAAAAAAAATTATTGACTTTTTTATAAAAAAGGACTGAGCTAATTTATGTCAGTTAAAAAAGGAAAATATTCAATAGTGAGTTGAACACATAGTTTATTTCATAATGTAGTAGGTAGCCAGCATAATTTTATGATGAAAATGATATTTTTCTCCATTTTTAGGAATAGTAGATAAAGTAGCATGCCTGCTGTATGTTTACTTATTTTATGTCTTTTCAAGGTAGCTATATTTTGCTATGGGCTGGAAAAACGTGTACTCCTGCAATCAAAAATGTGTCTAGATGGTGCTTTATGTATTCACTTCAGTACCTTTTATTTCAAAAAGACTGTAAAATATCCGTAATGAAGTGGTGACAGCAGGAAGAAGCAGAATGATGAATGCCCTCCATTTTCCTTTTCATGTATTTTAATCTGACAACAGTGTTTTTTCTTAAAAAAGGTGCTTGCTCAAATGCTCTATAGTATCACAAAAGAATTAGAAGCTGTTTCTTATAAGTTCTGTTAATTTTTTTTTTAACTTTTGCTTTGTTAGCTTCACACTCTTTTCTCACTACCTTATAAAATTACAAAAAACTTCACAGAAGTCCCATCTCCCCTGCCCATTCACTTTCCCTTCTACTGTAACAAAAATTCATTTCAGGAGTATCAAACATTACAAATAAATGATAAGTCCGTCCAGGGAAAGGCCGTGGATGTCACCTACTTGGACTTTAGCAGGGCCTTCGACACCATGTCCCACAGCATTCTCCTAGGAAAGCTGGTGGCTCACGGCTTAGACAGGAACACCCTTTGCTGGATAAAAAACTGGCTGGATGGCCGAGCCCAGAGAGTTGTGGTGAATGGAGTGAAGTCCAGGCGGTGGCCGGTCACCAGTGGTGTTCCCCAGGGATGGGTTTTGGGGCCTGTCCTGTTTAACATCTTTATCAATGACCTGGATGAGGGGATTGAGTGCTCCCTCTGTCAGTTTGCTGATGACACCAAACTGAGCGGGTGTGTTGATCTCCTGGAGGGTCGGGAGGCTCTGCAGAGGGATCTGGACAGGCTGGACCCATTGGCTGAGGCCACTGGATGAGGGTCAATAAAGCCAAGTGCCGGGTCCTGCACTTTGGTCACAACAACCCCCTGCAACGCTCCCGGCTCGGGGGAGAGTGGCTGGAAACCTGCCCAGCAGAGAGGGGCCCGGGGGGGCGGGGGAACAGCCGACTGAACAGGAGCCAGCAGTGTGCCCAGGTGGCCAAGAAGGCCAACGGCATCCTGGCCTGTATCAGAAACAGTGTGGCCAGCAGGAGCAGGGCAGGATTGTGCCCCTGGGATATAACAAGGTTGTGTCTGCAGAGGGAGCTACTTCAAAGCAATACACTGGGACAGAGAATTTTTGTTCCCTATTATGGCAATTCTTTCATAAAGTTTTTGTGAAACTTTATACACATAGGAAATAAATGAGGGTATCACTTCCCACTCAAGATATTTTTGAAAAAAGGAATAACACCATAAGAGTATAAGTGGCTATGATTGAAGGGTTGGTTCGAGATACATTCCAGGCTTTATTTTCCAGTTTTGTAGCAGACACTGTTGTGAAACGTGCAGCAAATATTCAGGAATCATTTCAGTCAGGTGTAGTTAGGAAAGTTGTTGAACATAAAAATCCTGGTAAGAAGAAAATACCAACTGCTTTGATGTGGGCTGATGTTTTAGATCATACATTGGAGGACCAGCAGTGATGTCTTTCTGCAGCTTTCCTTGCAACTCTGACAAAGACACTTAATGTTTCCAGTCATTATTTTCTCTAGATAAAAATAAGCCATACTATTCTGTGATCTTTCATGATTTCATCATTTTCATTATGTACTTTGAAAACCACAAATGCATAACGGAACAATAAAAGTAGTTACTATTCTCATTTTAGTATCTAAAAAAGTACTCATAACAATTTCTGCTTGTTTTAATAGATAATCCAGTAAAGCCTTCATCATGTTTATGATAATATACACTGAATTTCAGTGGCGGTTTTTACAGTTGTTTTAATTAATTTTGATATTTCAATGGTATTCAAAAAGCATTTTGGTGAACACCATAAATGCTCTTTAGTCAGTCTGCTATCAGCGGTCATGTGTATTGTAGTCACTACAGTGCAAATACTTTGTTCATTGTGATGGTTACATTACTACATCAATTGAAATATATATATTTAATTTGTGCAAAATTCAATGAAGTAGCTGTAGTTTATCCACTGTATATAATTCTAACACAACTGTTATTTAGTAGAACGTTTATTTACATGAACAGTGTAACACATAGTCTGCTGTCTAAGAGCAGAAGTAGTAATCTTATAAAACTGAAAAATCTCTTATTTCCCTTTAGCACATATTCTGGGACCTTTACACAGGTAAATGTAATGTATTATGCAAGTAATGTACTGTGCAGATAAGGTCTTGATCACATTTTTTCTTCATTTAAATATTAAAACCACTTAAATGTTTTTTCTCATCTACTGACTGCTTTGAATAAATGTAGTCTCTCTAACGTCCATTATGCTCTGTAATATATTACTTATTGAATTAGCTTTTTAGTTTCTGATGGTTGTCCGCCACTCTCCAAGAAAGCCTTTTCAGTCCTTTAAAGTTGGTTACACTTCTCCAGTATATTTAGCCAGGTGCTCCATCCAAATCTGTTCTCTCTGGTTCATTAAAGTACGTTAAGACTTCTTATACTCTCTGGAAATTAACTTGTTGAGTGTAAGGAACAAAAATAATTGAAGAAAGTTCTTTCAGGATTGCATCCACTTTCTGTCACTATCTTAGAGGAAGAGAGCTGCTCCAGAAGTGAAGGCAAGCCAGGAGTCTTCTCAGCGCTGCCAGGGCAAGGGGCCTCACTGTCAAGGGTCCTGTCTGACAGTATCTGAATGAGGCAAGCAGGGCAGGGCCGATGGCAGTGTCCAGGATCAGCATAGTATGTAAGTAAGGCAGCAAGGAATGCGGCAGGTCCGAGGTCAAGCCACAGCTCTAGTCTGAAGGCCACAGTCAGCATCCAGATAAACGGGTCCATGGCTAGGCATGTGCATGGCTGCAGCATAGGTCAGGCTGATACCCAGGGCAAAGAGCCTCAGCTTAGAGACTCCCAGGAGAATGGGGAGTCACCACTGATGCTTCTCTGAGCTCTTTCTTGAACAGCTTCAAGGGCAGTTGAGGTTTCTCAGGCCTTCCACTTGCATTGTCTAAGTTGGTCCTGAGCTCAGACAGCCAGACCTCTAAGAGGCTCTGTGAGCCTTGTATTCAGAGTATGTAGGATAATTCACTCATTCACAGTTAATATGTGTTTCAGGATTTGAAGGTACTTACTGTGAAGTTAACAGTGATGACTGCATCTCCAATCCGTGCCAGAATGAAGGTCTCTGTGTGGATGGGGTTAACCATTACAGGTGAGGAAAATTATTTGAACAACAGATATTCAGTATGATATATGGATGTTCATCATCTAGCTATTCTTTTGGTACTTTGCCGGTATTATGTTTTCTGTCCTTCAGTGATATGTCTTTTTAAGTGATGTGTTGTGATGTGGTGATGACAATGATACATTACACTCTAAATCTTCTTGTGGGCAAAAAGACATAAATGTATACCATACGTGTGGTCTTATGAATCTATTGTAGGGCTAATTAAAATCTTAAGAATCTATTCAAAATATAACAAACAGTTGCTATTAGTCCAGTTACAATAACACTAATAGTCTAAGTTGAAATTAACAGAAATCAGCGTCATAAAAAATGTAATTATACCTGTTATATAAGAAATCTTGCCATTATCTAGCTCATGTTTCTGTTATGATTACCCTCACAATGTCTGTCTGGGTCCTGTGATCAGGGGTTTCAGCTTTCCTCAAGAAGAACTGGCAGCGTTACAGCAAGTTACCAGCATCTGGGGGTCTTTGCCAGGAGAAGTGTGGTGTTTATGGTGTGGGTTTTCGCATTGGCAGTCTCAGGCCTGCTTGGAGCTATTTTTGTATGTTTCCTTACCACAATTTACTTCCTTTGCACTGTTTACCAGCTTCCCCGGCCCACATGGACACAAAAGGCTATTGTTTGTAACACCGTGACTATCCCAGTGTGTCTCACTCTCACCACCGGTGCTGTTCCCAGAGCTGAAGATAAAGCATGAGCAGCAGCAGCCAGTTGACTCCAGTGCAAGTGCCAAAATGAGCGTAAACCAGCTCAGGCCAAGGCAAGCTCTGAGCCCTTTCTCAGGAGGGTCAGCACAAGGCCTGTGGCCTTCAACTAGTAATGGCAAAAGTCTTATTTCCTGGGCTGCGGTGACTGTACTTCTGAAGCTTGTTAAAGTGCAGCACTTTGTAATGATCAGAAAAAAACATAGGTGTGGAACCACCTAATTTATACCCCTCAATCTGCAACATTTTTCCAGAATCTTTCTATATTACGCTAAGAAGTAATAGAGTGACATCATTTTTGCTAGGTGCTCCTGCCAGTATGGCTTTACTGGGACACTGTGTGAAGTGGAGATTAATGAATGCTTATCAGGACCCTGCAAAAACAATGGAACTTGCCTGGATCTCGTAAACAGGTTAGTTACAACTAAATGAAACGCAGTTCCCTGATTTCCTTATGTATAAAGTCTGCTTACTGCCTTGAGGTTTGGATGGGACTTCAGCGTATGACAAAATGAGGTAGGCAAATGCTACTGGCTCATCTATTTATTTGTTATGTGACCTTGAGAGGAAAACAGAAGGAAAACTGTCTTCAGCACAACTTGTTATTTTCCTCTTTACTTTTTTTCTTTCCTTTTTTTTTGGAGAAAGAGTGAAATAGAGGAAAATTTCTCTTCAGTTAGATTGCTACATCTCATACAGAGGGTGGAAGCAAGGACAGGTAGCCCTGGAAGAATACAGAGAACTTGTCCAAGCAGTTAGGGATCAGGTTAGGAAAGCTAATGCCCTGATAGATTTAAATCTGGCCAGGGACATCAAGGGCAACAAGAAGAACTTCTAAAAGAATGTCAGTGATAAAAGGAAGACTAGGGAAAATGTGGGCCCTCTCCAGAAGGAAACAGGAGACCTGGTTACCTGGCATATGGAGAAAGCTGAGGTATTCAATTACTTTTTTTGCCTCAGTCTTCACTGGCAAGAGCTCAAGCCACAATGCCCAAGTTGCAGAAGGCAAAGGAGGGGACTGGGAGACTGAAGAACAGACTTGAGACCATCTAAGGAACCTGAAGGTGCACAAGTCCATGGGACCTGATAAGATGCATGCATGAGTCCTGAGGGAACTGATGGGTGAAGTTGCTAAGCCACTATCCGTAATATTTGAGAAGT
>NW_010098829.1:31922-38249 GCF_000699245.1 Pterocles gutturalis
GACTGGAAAAGGGGAAACATAACCCCCATTTTTAAAAAGGAAGAAAGGAAGACACAGGGTACTACAGGCCAGTCAGTCTTACCTCTGTGCCCAGCGAGATCATGGAGCAGATCCTCCTGGAAACTATGCTAAGGCACATGGAAAATAAGGACGTGACTGGTGACAGCCAACATGGCTTCACTAAGGGCAGATTGTGCCTGACAAATTTGGTGGCCTTCTACCATGGGGTTACAGCACTGGTTGATAAGGGCAACTGATATCATCTACCTGGACTTGTGCAAAGCCTTTGACACTGTCCTGCATTACATCCTTGTCTCTAAATTGGAAAGACGTGGATTTGACAGAAAGACCACTTGGGGGATAAGGAATTGGCTGGGTGATCACACTCAAAGTGTTGTGTTCAGCAACTCAATGTCCAAGTGGTGACTGGTGACAAGTGGTGTTCCGCAGGGGTCAGTACTGGGACCAGTGTTGTTTAACATCTTTGTCGGAGACATGGACAGTGGGATGGAGTGCACCCTCAGGAAGTTTGCTAATGACACCAAGCTGTGTGGTGTGGTGGACACGCTGGAGGGAAGGGATGCCATCCAGAGGGACCTGGACAGGCTTGAGAGGCAGACCAGTGCAAACCTCATGAATTCAACAAGACCAAGTGCAAGGTCCTGCACATGGGTTGAGGCAGTCCCAAGCACAAATACAGGCTGGGTGGAGAATGGATAGAGAGCAGCTCTGAAGAGAAGGACTTGAGGGTGTTGGTGGATGAGAAGCTCAACATGATCAGCAATGCATGCTTGTAACCCAGAAAGCCACCTGTGTCGTGGGATGCATGAAAAGAAGCATGACCAGCAGAACGAAGGAGGTGATTCTCCCCCTCTGCTCTGCTCTCATGAGACCCCACCTGGAGTACTGCATCCAGCTCTGGGGTCCTCATCACAGGAAGGACATGGACCTGTTGGAGCGAGTCCAGAGGAGGGTCATGAAGATGGTCAGAGGTCTGGAGCACCTCCCCTATGAGGACAGGCTGAGAGAGTTGGGGTTCAGCCTGGAGAAGAGAAGGCTCCGGGGGGACCTTAGAGCAGCCTTCCAGTACTTAAAGGGGGCTACAGGAGAGATGCGAGGGGGTGGGACTCAATTGTCTCTAAGGTCCTTTCCAACACAAACCATTCTATGATTCTGTGATCTCTCTTGTCAGCTTCCAGCAATGAACTTTTCTAATGTAAATGTTTAGTAAAAGTTATGTGTAAGCAAGAGAAAAATTTGTATCTTGTGTTTTTTCTGTAACACTCTTCATTTATTAAGAGACTTGTGAAAAAGGACATTAGCCCCTGAAGTCATTCCTTATACCATCAGCTAAAATTATTGTGCACAATTTTTCTACTAATTTAAAAAAGATTAAATTGCTCTGCTTGCTTCATGAAACAGAAATGAGAAAAGTCTGTTAATTATTTTAAATAGATGATGATTATGGACACTAGCTTCACATCAGGACATACATATAGCTTCAGAATATTGGAACAGCTCATGTTGTTTACTTGTGTTGACTTACCTGATTTTCCCTTTTCTGAAGATTCATCTGTAGTTGTGCACCTGGATACTATGGGTCTATGTGTGAGATGGATGTTAATGAGTGCGAAACTTTGCCTTGCTTACATGGAGGAAGCTGCATCAACAGACTTGGAGGCTATCGGTGTTCCTGTCCCTCTGGATTCACAGGTATGGTCTGCTCTACCGCAGTGGAGAAGGCTATTTCACAGGTTTTACATGTTTTTAATTTTACAGCAGTGCCTCAAATCAAGGAAGAGTGCACAGGATCATCTCCTTATTGGAGGATAAATCAATATTAATTCAAATAGAACTTTGATTCTGTTCTTGCTAAGTAGTTCAAGATGTTATTTACATTAAGGCTTGATTTATGATTTCTTTAGTCATCCGTACATTAAGCTGAAACACATTAGAAGAAAGATTTTATAGTGCATGGAAAATCTATGTTTTCTGAATTCAGAAAAGGAAAAAAAAATATTACTATAAATACAGAGCAAGCTTTACAAGCATAATAAAATGCTGTGTTGTCATTTGAATTTGCACAGAATCATAGTGACAGTTTGACTTTGCTCACCTGTTGGACTGATACTGTTTCCTTTAGTGTTAATCTTTACATTTTTATGGAACTAATGACAGTATATTTAATGTATAGAGATGTAGTAAAATTTCTCTAAAATGGTATTGACATGTACGTAAATATTCTGCATGCTGCAGAACACGTAGTTCATACTTAATGTTTTGATACATTCAGCTTAAGCAACCTGAAAACACATGGGGTCATATGACTCTGTTTGCAGAAGTGTTTATAGTTGTCTGCCTCAAGTTGTATAATTTCTGCATGAAATGTTTTTTCCTCCCCATTCCAGCCTGTGATGAAAACCACATAATTCATATGATCAGAAAGGATGCAGTTCACATCCACTGAACTCAGAGGAATGTAATTTCTCCACTAAACAAAGCACAAGTACAGTTTTGGAAATATCTGTACAGCTGTATGTCCTTCCATTCACCACAGACTTTAGTCCACATACCGTTTGTGCAGTGTTCTTCGAAATTATCCTTGACATTTCAGAAAAAAAATGAAAAAAATCTATATAGTTCTCTTGCCTAGAACCTTAAAAGCTTCCCCCCCCCCCCCCAGTGTTTTCTTCACAAGGTCTGTGTTCTGAATAGTATTTCTTGGGTATCATAAAAAATTTGGTTCATTAGGCAGTGGTGCTGCAGATTTATTATTTTAACTAACAGATGTTTAAACAGTTGTCTTCACCTTCATGCATATGGTTCTGTAAGAATTCCCAGCGATATTCATAAAAGACAAGACACTTATACCTGAAGGGCTTATGAGACTCTAATTTGAAAAGGAACAAGCAATCTGCAGATATGCTTTAATTTTATGATTCTTCACTATTGACTAAGCAGTTTGTCTTGAGCTTTTTCCCCTAACGCGTTTAACCAACAAGGACAGGGTGCTGGGTTTTGTTGGGGTTTTTTGGTGAGGTGTTGTTTTGGGTTTTTTTTAATCAGCTGTAGTAGTTGTTCACTATTGCCCGTAGTTATTTCCTGGTACAAATTCTTCTAGTATATTTACAAGAATAGTTGTTTACTATTCAGTGTTAGTTATTTACTAAGAAGTGTGGTATGTTATCCAGGTGTCTATCAAACACTGACACATTACTCAAAAATTTGTGATAGACTGCCCGTCACTTAATTATAACCAGTATTTTTTCCCCCCTTAAAGTGACCCTGTTTGGATATCCACTATGCAATGTACCAGTCAGATTCAGTGGGATGGAATAACTCATCCAGTGCAAAGTGTCTGGTATAGCAGTTGAACTAAGGCTTTGAAACAACTTTGCAGTGTTAGCAGGCCCAGAAATGATTGAAAGTAATTTCAAAGCAAGTTCTTTTCAGAGCAAGGTGTTGCTTTTCTGATTTGTGAAGCAAAAAGAACATGTGTCAAGTGGATTTTTCCCTGACAAATACACAGAGTTGTAAAGTATTATGTAATTTAATGTCTCAGCAAAGGCAGTCTTTAGACACTGATCTCTCCTCTGCAAGCTCTAAAATTTTGGCAGGTCATCTTAAATCTTAAATCTTAAAATTTTAAGTTTCCTATGAATTTATTTTATTTTGGATTTATTTTACATTGTTCATTATTTATTTAATTTTGAATAGCTGTTTAACAAACATACATTAAAAATAATTCATTAACTATTAAAATATAACTTTTTCTCAACACTGTTAAGATAAAATATACTGTTTTGCAGCTCAGGTAGACTCTTAGAAAAAGAGCTCACACTTCAGATAGCAAATGCACAGATGTATCCCTTCTGTGAGGATGTAATTGGCAGCAACGATTGTCTTCTTAAACCCTGGATATCACTGATAAACCATGGTTAAAGTCCTTACCCCAGTTACTTTGGAAAATAAAATTAAGTGACCTGGGCATTCAAGAAACTGTTTTTTCCCTGGCCCAAAATGGGAAGTCAAGTGACTTAAAGCAGTGCTACATTAGAAAGAGGAGAAATGTAACAAAAGGAGAATACCAAATAATCAACTAAACCTTTACAAAAGTATGCAGTTCCTTTCTTCTGGGTTGTTTGGGGTTTTTTTTGTCAAAATACCTTCTAGAGATGACCACATCCCCTCTTCTGCAGAAGCCTTCTGTGTGTATCTAGCTGTCCTCAATCATGCTGGCTAGCAAGGCCACATCAAAGGTGCACATGCCCCAGCGACATGAACTTTCTACCCCCAGCTTAGCCCCTCTTCTTTTTTTAATTGCTTTGCCTGGCTCGTGTTGCTCCGTGAAACAATACTGTTCGGTTCCACTAGGTACTCTTGATAACACAAGATCTAATTATTCCAGCTCTGTCAGCTGCTGTTGTTCTGTTATTTGTCTTTGCTCTTTAGCAACTGTATATACACAGTATACCTAATCCTTCTTGCCCAAAAAGGATCTTTGTAAACAGACATATGTTATTCCTTCACGTCTGTCATTTCGGCATACTAAATCTACAAACTGTCTCCTTATGTTAGTTTGACCACTCACTTCCAAGCACACAGAAACATCATTTGTTTTTCCCAGTTTTACACTCCATTGCAAAAAATACTGATGAATTTGGAAGAGCATTAAACTTTCATGTTGAAAGAAACAGGCCTGTAAAACTCTTTGGTGTTTAGTGGTTAGGTGCCACAAAGGTACTTAGCAGTAGCATAGCATAAAGTCTCTAGGTAACCAGTTAGCTACAAAATTCTGTGAACTATTTAATTCCCCAGTCTGATCATTCTCGTTACATACCTCCCGTCTTTACGTAATAAAAGTCTGGTTTACAGAACTAACTGTGAAAAAGTCAGTGCTGAAAGTCTAACTAAAATAGCTCTTTACTCAAGATCACAGTTGTTACTTAAAAGCTTCCTTATCCTGGGCCTCAGAACCTCCTGTTCGTCTTGTCTACATGACAATGGAAACTCTGCTCTGCTTTTTATACAACTAGTTGACCTAACAAAAAAGTACTGCAGGATCTAATCAGTGAAAAGGGAGAGAAGTTTTCTTTATCTTTTTGACCTTCCCAGCTCCTTCTGCAGCTCTGTGCTTCCAGCTGACTCTGGCAGTGACTGCATCTGCTCTCCTCAAACCTCTGTCTGTATTCCTTGCTATTGATCTCCAGAGGAAGAAGAGCAACTGCAGTACTAACTGAAGTGACTATTTATTTAGTCAGAGGGAAGGACCCTCATGGTACACTCCCTGAGGGGTCAAAGCAAGATGGAGCTTACATATTGAGAGACCTAAACCGATTAGCATGCCAAGAACAAATTTAACATGTATACTGACAGAACTGGGTTTGTGTACTAAATGTGGAGGTAGTGCTGTCTGTCTTTCAGTTTAATGATAAAAGCATTCACATAAGTTTTGTGAATTTTAGGTTCAGTGAACACACTAGCATGAAAGTGTAAATTTACTTTATGCATTTTCCATGTAATGTCCATGCTGTAAGTTAGCCTGATTTGTAAGGGAAGGAAGGGGCACTTTTGCGGTACTTGTTGAAGTTCAACACTCTTCAGCAAAGATTTCCTGGGCCAGAAAGAACATAGAACAGTAAGATGTAACCTCATCTACTATTTGGCTAGAAGTGCCAAGTCTAGACTGCTAGTTCCCTCTCCCTTGCGTGAGAGCCCACATCAGGACATAAACATTCTTTCTCCTCTCATAGTGACTTACTGTCTACTAACTAGGGCCTTAAGCCATACTTTAATCAGTTAACTGTTACTCTGGTAGCAGCTTTGTTACAAATACTGCTCATCCTTGTTCAAGGAAGAGAGTAGTCAAGAAGCCATGGCAGACAGCCAGCAAGGATGAATAGGAAACACCTGACTGAGGTCAGATGCAGAAAAGAAGCACACATTTTGCGGAAAGAGCAGGGATGGGCTACTTATAAGGAATATGAAGCCATTGTTCAGGTGTGTAGAGTTGAAATTAGAAAAGGAAAAGCTCAGCTAGAGCTGAGAATAGAGAAGGACGTGCAAAGCCACAGGAACGCCTTCTGTGTGTACAATGGCAGCAAAAGGAAGGCCAGTAAAAAAGTGGGCCTGGTTCTCAGTGGGGGGGGGGGGCCTAGAGATGAAAGACATTTAAGAGGTACTTAAAGTTGTATTTTTTTTCAGGTTTTACTACTAAAGTCTGGTATCAAACCTTCCAGATTTCTGAGCCTAGTGGCAGAGTTGAGGGTACTCTTCTTTTAACAAGCCTAGTGGTAGAGTCGTGGGTTAAAGTTAACTTAAAGTTAA
>NW_010098830.1:0-1939 GCF_000699245.1 Pterocles gutturalis
AGCCGGCGCGAGGGGGGCTCAATGCTCAGTGTGCGGAGCTCTTGGACACCAGCCAGTCGAGCCAATTATGATGAGGGTAAAAGCCATTTATTATGTGTTGCGCACTTACTTTTATACTAAATTTTTTCAAACTTAGCAGCTGCTAAGTGGATACAATAATTTTAAATTCTTAACAACAAAGTCACTATTGGCTATTCTGGATCCTGGGAAAGCAACCTTCAAAGCTATGTCAACACAACCTCTAAAATAACTTAGTTGTGCTAATTATCTTCCCTCAGTTTCTCCTTATCTTTCTCGTATTCTGTATAATTGGATACCTTTGGACATCTGGTTATTTTTCTTCTTTCCCAGGATCCTCTATCAACCTTATTATTACAAAGTCTAAAGTTAGTGTCATAGCTAAAATTCCACTTAAACACAAAACAACACTACATTTAGGATTCTCTATTAACCTTACAATTATAAAGTCTAAAATTAATATCATAGTTAAAACTCTATGTCAGCATAGAATGCCCATACATCCTCCTTCTTCTTCTTCTTCGTTTTCTTCTTCTTCGTCCTCTTCTTCTTTGTATTCCTCTTCTTCTTCTTCATCTTCTTCTTCGTCATAGTCTTCTTTGTCTTTT
Organism: Pterocles gutturalis; assembly: GCF_000699245.1. Lineage (NCBI taxonomy): Eukaryota > Metazoa > Chordata > Aves > Pterocliformes > Pteroclidae > Pterocles > Pterocles gutturalis. Next base: position 627 of record NW_010098830.1, read on the forward strand.
TCATCTTCTTCATCTTCTTCGTCTTCTCCTTCTTCTTTGTCTACTTCTTCTTCGTCATCTTTTTCTTCATGTTCATCTTCTTCTTCATCTTCTTTTTCTTTTTTTTTTATCTTAATCTTCGTCTCCTTCTTTGTCTTCTTCTTCATCTTCTTTTTGGTCCTCTGCTTCTTCTTCATCTTCGCCTCCTTCGTCTTCCTTGTCTTTGTCTTCTTCTTCGTCTTCTTCTTCTTCTTCCTATTCATCTACTTCATCTTTTTGTTTTGTGTTCTTCTTCTTCCTATTCTTCTTCTTCTTCATCATCTTCTTCGTGTTCGTCTTCTTCTTCTTCTTCTTCTTCTTCTTCTTCTTCTTCTTCTTCGTCTTCTTCTTCGTCTTCTTCGTCTTCTTCTTCATCTTCATCTTCTTCGTCTTCTACTTCTTCTTCGTCCTCACTTCGTATTCTTCTTGTTCTTCTTCGTCTTCTTCTTCTTCCTCTTCGTTTTCTTCATCTTCTTCTTATTCATCTTCTTTGTCTTCTGCCTTCGTATTCTTCGTCTTCCTCTTCTTCTTCATCTTCTCCTTTATATTCGTCTTCTTTTTCTTCGTTTTCTTCTTCTTCTTCTTTTACTTCTTCTTCTTCTTCTTCTTCGTCTTCTTCTTCATTTTATTATTTGTCGTCTTCTTTGTTTTTGTCTTCTTCACCTTCTTTGTCTTTCTCTTCTATGTCTTTGTCGTCGCTTTCTTATTCTTTGTCTTCTTCTTCTTCCTGTTCTTCATCTTCTTCGTCTTCTTCTTCGTGGTCTTCTTCATCTTCTTCTTATTCTTCATCTTCTTCGTCTTCCGATTTGTCTTACTCTTCCTCTTCCTCTTCTTCTTCTTCTTCGTCTTCCTCTTCTTATTTCTTCCACTTGTTCTTCTTTTTCTTCTTCTTCGTCTTCCTCTGTTTCCTTCTTCTTCATCTTCTTCTTCGTATTCTTCTTTGTCTTCCTCATCTTCTTCTTCATCTTATTCTTCTTTGTCTTCCTCTTCTTCATCTCCTTCTTCTTCTTCTTCATCTTCTTCTTCGTGTTCTTCTTCTTACTCTCATTCTTTCTTCTTTGACTTCTTCGTCTTCTTCTTCATCTTCTTCATCTTCATCTTCTTCTTCTTCTTCATCTTCTTCGTCTTCTTCTTCTTCTTCATCTTTTTTGTATTTTGTCATCTTCTTTGTCCTTTCTTCTTCTTCTTCTTAATTCTTCGTCTTCGTCTTCTTCTTCCTCTTCTTCTTCTTCCTCATCTTCTTCTTCTTTGTCTTCTTCTTCTTCCTCTTCTTCTTCATCTTCTTCATCTTCTTC
>NW_010098830.1:2489-2839 GCF_000699245.1 Pterocles gutturalis
TTGCTGATAAGGTTTAGTGTAAACAAATGCAGGTCTGTGGATTATCTGGCATGAGGATCAGTTAGGGGTGCTGGCTTCCTAGAGCCTTAATCTAGTTGGCCTAAATGATTTATAAACTGGCAACATGATGAATGTTGTTTTAAGTGGACAAATCACATTGAAGAGGTGTAACTTTCTGTCAGTATGTAACATGACCACTTCTCTTAGGGGAAGAATAACAATCACAAAGAGCAGTAAGGGTAACAGGATCACAAGTAGGCATATTCCTTCTCTGCAGCATAAATCATTAGAAGGGCACATCATCTTTTTTGTATTTTGTCTTCTTCTTTGTCCTTTCTTCTTCTTCTTCT
>NW_010098831.1:0-10626 GCF_000699245.1 Pterocles gutturalis
ATTTAATAAGTTATATGGAAAAAAGTAAGTATAGGAAGAAAGAAATCATATTAAAGCAAGTAAGTAAATACAAAGAAGTGTCTAACTCTATATGGTATAAAGGCTAAAGCAAACCAGATCTCTTTTCTAGATACTTTTTCCATGTACAGCAGTAACTGGGCTGCATAAAAATAAGGCAAGTATTTAAAGACAGGGAAAAAAAAAAAAAGAGAGAGATCTAAAGCATTTAGTTGGCATTGATAGCAATCATTTCAAAAAGCCCTGGAACATTTAAAGAGAATTAGAAAGGATTTTGCTGGAATCAAAGGGAGAGCACTTTCCATGGCTGGACATGTAGTTGGGTATCTGCAAACCGATTACATCAGAGTGAGCAGAACAGCCTTGATCATCCAGGACTTTAAAATCAGAAGAAAGGGGTTTTCCTGTTTGGGCTCTTTTTTTCTCACTCACACATCTTATGGCTTTCATTCTTCTGCTTACTTGATGGTAAAGTAAAATTTATTTTGGCACAGCAGCTCACGGAGTGCTTTGAAAGGCCCTGCAGATTGAGCAGCACTGAACCTACGGGGGTGAGCAAACCTGGAAATATTTAGGTATGGGGGTCTTTTTTTTTTTTTTCATCTAACCTAAGTCTTGTTTTTAAAGAAGAAGTGAATACCTTCATGCTTCACCGCAACATCCGCTGTGATGCAAACAGGGCTTCTGGCTGGCCGCCTCGCCGGCACACCATTCCTTCGGCAATGCCAATTCCATAACCAGCTCTTCTGCCGCAGGAGCCAGAAAAAAGGTTTTTGCAAGGATTTTGCCACTGCAGGCAATTTACCACCTAAGTCTTGTTTTTAAAGAAGAAGTGAATACCTTCATGCTTCACCGCAACATCCGCTGTGATGCAAACAGGGCTTCTGGCTGGCCGCCTCGCCGGCACACCATTCCTTCGGCAATGCCAATTCCATAACCAGCTCTTCTGCCGCAGGAGCCAGAAAAAAGGTTTTTGCAAGGATTTTGCCACTGCAGGCAATTTACCCTTGACGTCAGCCGCAGAAAGAGGGCGACAAGCCCCCTACCGCCTGCCTTGCTCTCACCTCCTTCACACTGACCGTGTTGGAGGTCTTGGCTCTTTGCTCCGGTCCCCCCAGGCTGGCTGGGAGGGAGCTGGGATGGTGCCTTCTTCCATCATCCTGTGCCAAGGGTGGATTTCTGTTTGTGAAAAAAAAAAAAAAAGGAAAAAAAAAAAAAAGAGACTGCGGAGGGGAGTGAGGCAAAATGTCGGGGCCAACCTTAAGCCCCACCAATGCCAAGAGGGGCATCCCCTCCCCATGCTTCCTCAATGGGAGGGCACTCACCAGCCCCCAGGGAGCTGGTTTGGCTTGGGAAGTCTGAAGAAAACAATTCCCATTTTTTTGTTTTTTCTTTTTTTTTCTTCTCCTTTTTTTTTTTTAAAAAAGCTTTCTCCTGGCCTAGGCAACGGATTTCACCGGCAGGAGGTGTGGGAGGGGAGAGGGGACTGTGACAGAGGGGAGCTGGAGGGAGACCCTCCTCTCACACAAGGGCTTGCATTGGTGGGGCTCTCCCCACCAGCCCGCTCCTCACTCCTTCCACCCAGCAATGGACAGGGGAGGGCAACGCAGCGACTGGGATGAGATCAACCGAATGGTGATAACTGGGGGTGGGGAAAGTTGGCAGGATGGGGGGTGGATTTTTTTTTTTCACTTAAGTCCCAACATATGTTTGATAGAATTTTTAAATTCTGGAAATCTGGGGTGAGCAAGGGACTGACATACAGCAAATACAATTAAAACAGGCAAAAATTAAAATGAAATTGTGTTCATCCCCCTCTTTCTACTGTCTCTGTGTTGTCAAATTCAGTAAACAAGCATACAAGGTAACCCAGTTCACAACAGAGCTGGCAAGAGCCTTTCCTTACCGTTTGATGGGAGCGCAATGGAAACTGGAGCTGTTTTTAGGTCAGGGAATATATTTTCTTATAATTTCCCCTAATTAGGTTTATAAGTCATGCACAGGATCTCCAACACCCATAAACCCTTTTGGGGGTTTTTTTAAACGCTTGTGTGGATTCCCACTGTAACTCTTGGGAGAGAAATCAGTCCCACACGGGCTCGGGGGGGATGCTGTGTTACCCAGAGCAGCGTTTCCCTGCCTGTGCCCAGGGTACCGAGAGCACGTGGCATCACAGCATCTTACACGAGCATGTCTCAGCTCCAGCCTGCAGTCCAGAGGCTTGTTTTTGTGGAGAAGGAGGCATAGAAAAGCTCAATTCCCACTGCTCGTGGAAAGCAAATAACTGCGCAGATGCCTGATTCACCTGGTTCATACGCGCATTTTTTTTTACACATGGCCTTTTTTTTTTCTTTTTGCAGTATTTTTCCTACTACAGTTATCATCCTAAATAATGCCAACCCATCTCACTGCTACCAACAGAGAAGCTTTACAGTGCTGCAGAGAACTATTTTGAAGGTACAAATCACTTGACCTAAAGACTCTCCCTGGAGTGTCAGTACCGTGCACTGTGTTCGCACTCTGCCAAACCCTTTATTTAGCGCATGCTAAAGAACATTTAACATTTAAAGATCCCCTCTGTACATCCTCTAAATGTCTCTATCCTTTGCTTTTAGATTAATATGTCTTCTGCGAAAATGAGATAATTGATTACAGAGCCATATTATTTACAAATGAAGTGTTGTTCGTGTATTGACCTTTCATTTCTACAGTTCGATACTAGTCCTTGTACAGCATTTTTAATTATCGAAATGGTAAAAGAATTAGAAGAAAAGGGGATGAAAAGAGCTTCTGTGGATGCTTTTAATAAAAGGAAACTTTTATTTAAAACTGCAAAAATTAATCTTTTGTCAGATTCTACAGCCCAAGTCTCTGTTTGGAATGAGAAAGAACTCTCCTTTTGCTCCCAAAGGCATCGCAAGTGGAAATGCAGAGGGAAGAAGCTGATCAATAGACACAAGTGAATGTTTGCCCTTCACCCTTCTCTGGTAGTTCTTTTTCACCAGGGGATTCATTTCAGCCCAATCTCCTCAATGAACAACCAGCAAAGCCCACCTTAACATTTCAAGATGAATGGCACCGATAAATTCAGGGGACTTGCGCTTATACAGAAAAGGAAAGCTCCCAAAACCTGTAACTATGGAACAGCAAATGCTGTTGTCAAGGATGCTAGAAATGCCAAAGGCAAAAATGTAGCAAATTCACCCTTCTGAAGCAGGACAGGGCTACCTGGCTTGTAGAGCCAGGCTGGATTAAATAGTGGTGCAGCTCAGAGGATGGATGGTTTGGGCAGTGACCTGTCTGGGCAGCCCTTCTGGCTGAAGAAATTTTTTCCTGTGAGGGTTGTGAAGCACTGGAACAGGTTGCCCAGAGAAGCTGTGGATGCCCCATCCCTGGAGGTGTTCAAGGCCAGGCTGGATGAGGCTTTGAGCAACCTGGGCTAGTGGAAGGTGTCCTTGCCCATGGCAGGGGGTTGGAACTCGATGATCTTTAAGGTCCTTTACAACCCAAACCATTCTGTGATTCTATGATTCTGAACCCCATTCCCAGCTGTGCTGCCTTGCACTCAACAGCTGTGAGCTCAGGATGACTCAAACCCAGCTGAAAGAGGGATAAAGAGTAAGGAAGCAGGAAGAAAAGATGAAATATGGCATAAATATAGTCCATGGGAGTTTGAGGTTTAAAAAGAAATATGGTCTGCTTGGGAAGGGGAAAGATACCTTGTGAGAGCTACTAGGAGGCTTGGGAAAACTTTGGAGTTCAAGAATAACCAGGAAAAAACCTCTCCTGCTGTGAGTCTGCCATAGTTCTCGTGTAAATGCTGCAATCTGTCTCTGTCTATTTTGACCTCTTAAATGAGTAACCATTTCTAATGAACCCTGGGATTTTGATGAGGAGAGGATGTGCTGGAGGCAGGCAGCTATCTGTGGTGTCCAAGCCAAGCTGTTTGTGATGCTTCTTTAAGGTGACTGGTCAAAGGCAGAGATGCTTGCAACATGCAGGAAGCATCAACCCTTGCAATGCTTTCATTTCCACTAATACAAGCAGCCAAACAACAACAACAACAAAAAATCATAAAAATAATCCAAATTTAACTGGACCATGTGCTTCTAATAAAAAGCCAAACAGGCAGAGCTGACTTCAGGTTGATTCCACCATCCTTCACCAGAAGGGTGAAGGAGGATTTTCCACATGGACTTCAATGGATTCAGACCCATGAATACAAATATCTGAAATATAAAGCAAATAATTTAATTTCTTAGTAACAAAGATGTTTTAGTTAATATCCTTATAGCTATAAAGGAACTATTGTAACTGCAGAAGAGGGTTTATATCTATATATTTTTTATTAATGCAACGAGCATATTAAAAATGTCTGTCATTGCAAGTCTGAAGAAAAATATTAGGCTCAAATACAGTCATCAGGGAAGGATAGAGGCCAGTAAGGGATGGAAGGTTTTAAGGGTGTTTTCAGCATCCTATGGATGGAGATAATAGTACATATCACTCTTCAGAGGGTCTGTTTTGGGGGACTTGTCCCATGGGCTCACATGAAACATCCACTAAACATATGGAAAAGAAAAAAAAAATGCTTCAGCACTCTGGGGGGAATATGAAGCTGATGCTCTGCTGGCTGAATTTTTCACAGCATGTACTTTGACTGAGGGAAACTCAGCTTCCATTTTCTTGCTAAGGGGCTGGTCCTCTAAGCATCATCATCTTCTGACCCCAGCAGTGACAGCCCATTCTTACTGCACAGTCACTCCTATTAAATGACGTTGCAAGGAACAAAATTAAATGTGTATTCAATATAGCTGAAACAATTCTACTGTTTATGGTCAGGTCTCCCACACAAGCTAGATAATACATCTAGGACACAACCCGTGGTATAATTTTTCAGGAGACAGCAGCAGGCTCCTGGCATCCCCAGCTCGTGTCCGTCCCTCTGCCTGTGTGGAAAGTCCCTTAACAGGGCCCCGAAAAGACTAAATTTTGGCCCTTGCCATGACTGAAAATAGGAGATGGGGGGTCTGCTGCTTGAGCACAATATATCCCATACATCCAGCTCGCTGGGCTAAGCAGGACATGGAGACCCCTTAGATGTGGAGCCAATAGGGAGCACTCTGGCTACCTGGGATTTTATAAATCTTTTCAGCTATCAGTCTTTCAGAGCTCCAAATGCAAAATCCAGCAGCCCAGGATATCATGTGGATTTATGACTTCAGATTTATGAACTGGTCTGGATAAAATAAGAACTGCCTTGACTTTTTTTTTTTTTTTTGAGGTTTTTGGAAAAGAAATAACAAAAAATTAAGACCTGATTTTTTTTCCCTTTTCAAAGCTTGCTGTTTATACAAATGTAGATGTTTTGTATATAATCAATTATTTGTAATTTTTCTTCTTACCTGTGTGCTTCCTGGGGCTGGAAGCGGAGCAGCACATGAAAGGTTGCTCTCACAAGGTTTCTTGCCTGGCAGGAATCACTAGAGAAAACATGGTCTTGAGACACTCCCAGCCCTGCTCCTGGAGTTTGGAAAGGTGCTGGTAAATGTCTAGGGAGGTTTCTGGATGTTTCCAAACAGTAGGATAGCTCCCCACAGCACCACTGCCCCAGCTCTCACCTGCTTTGAGCACTTTTTTTTTTCCTTAAATAGTTTTGCAGCCCTTTGCTATTTCTAATTTGTGGCAAGCTGGGGTTTTAGGTGTGCATGTGTGTGTACATTTGTTTATGTATGTGTACTTGTGTGTACATTTGCACAGCTCTAGGCATCAACTGTATATACAAAGGTATACCTGTACATGTGTATATGCAGATATGTACACACATGTATGTACATATAATTACATGCCTCTTTACAGCTGTATAAACATACACACAGACATACACATTTATGAGAGATTATTATGAACGATTGGTATATTAATTCTTTGATTAGAAGACAGTACAGACTATCACTTTTTATTAATGCTGTTGAACTGTATGTATTTTGCATAAGAGCACATCCCAAAGGACTTTCTGTCCTTATCCGATGACCTTCCTTTCAATTTTTCTCATCTTACACAAAAAGAAAATATGTTATTTACCTTGGTCAGGAGGAAAAACTGCCAGATATATTTTTACCACCTCTTTTGACTGACCCTTGTGTACCTCTGCCCACAGTTTCTGGTTATTTTCTTCCTGCAGTCCTTGAGTTAGCTCTCTGTTCTTTATTTTATGGATCAAGATACTCTGCGGGAAAAAATCCACCCAAATACATAGCCCCCAGCCTTTCAGCCTACCACTTTCCCCATACCCTTGGTCACAGACTTATCCACATACCAGCAGCGCCGGACCATGCCAACACCTTCACCCTATGTTGTTGAAACCTTTGCACGCGTCCTTCGCCTCCTCCCATCTAGAGCTGGCACCATGTGGATGCTGATAACACTGTGTTTAACCTCCACATTAGACCTGCACGCACTGCTGAGTACCTCCTAGGGCTTCTGCCAGCCTTTTAAGAAGTAAAGTGTGGGCTTTGCTGATTCCCAGGGCTCTATGGAGAGAAAAAGCCAGGGAGGGCAGCGTGATGGAGGATGCTTTCGCCCCTTCTCCTGGTGGTACCCCAGCTACACAGACAATGCCGCACCAGAATTATGGGAGAGGGCATGATGCTCCTGGAGCTTCTGAATTTTGCTCTGTGCAGGAAAAACAAGATTTTACATTGCCTCTAGTCCCTGGATAACCTCAGGTGGAGGCATTTGCCCTGCAGAGGAATTTAAACCAGCCAACCAAACCCTCCCAGGCCCTAACCTGTGGACAGCTTGGAAACATAACAGGCTTGGGCAAAGAAATGTCAGCAGTTGTGGGTTTGATGCAAAATATTTTGGTTTGTTTTTAATTACAACACATTCAGAGTACTTTTCAGCATGACTCATGTCCCAAGAATAACTTGATTTGGAGATTTTGTTTTAAATAAAATTGAGGACACCAAACCATGTCATGAAGCTAGATAAAATTGCTGCCTTAAAAAAAAAAACACCACACCATTTTATTTGTTTTTAATTATTCAGTGTGAGTTCTCCAATTGCCACCTCTTTCTAAGCACAGAAATGATGCAGTGAGCCACCAGGTTTGGGGTGAGGAAGCCAGCAGACTGCTCCCCACCTCTGCATGTGCCTAACCTCAGCTTTGGTTAAGAAAGTTTGCCGAGAATTTCATGTGAATTAATGAGATTTAATGAACAATAAGGAAGGTGGCGGTTCAGAACATGTCTTTCTAGTTTGCACCCCACTGAGCATCTGTACCCATGTACCTCAGGTACTCACTGCCGTTCCCTTTCAGGCACTGGGGACAGTTTGAGGAGAATTTGAAAAATTATTTTTCTCCTCCATGAGCTTTTATCTGTCCACTTTTCACACCACTGGCAGCCAGAGAAGGGCAGGTGGCTCTTGCCGTGACAGTGCAGGACGTGGTGCCCTGCACTGGAGCAGCTGTGCCAGCAGCAGCAGGGTCCAGGGAGGGCAGCAGGACCACCGCCATGTCCCATTGGGGATGTCCCAAGCATCTCACCTCTCTCCCTGCAGAACCTAGCACAAACAAAACCAGCCAAATCGGCCTGCCAAAAGCATCTTCACTTGGTTGCTTGGTGCTGATGTATGACTCCTGCTCTGATGATCGTGGTACCATCTCCAGCGTGGTTTTGCCATTAAAAATTATCTCTCCATCCAAGGGCAAGGAAGGAGGCCGGAGGCAGGTTCTCGTGCAAGGCACTAAGTGTCTGGATCCCGCTAAGTTCAAAGGCAGCCTCCCTCCTGCCCCAAGGAGGGATGTAGCCAGCCAGAGGATGGCTGGAGGCCACACAGACGGGAAGGTATGTAACAATCCATTTATCACTTTGCAAATATTAGTGCTGCTCGCATTTGCTGCAGCAATATTTCTTCTTGGAAATTGGTGAAGTGAGTAATAACAATGTTATTTATTCTAAGACCTTGGACTGAGAAGCAATAACAGGGGGGACTGTTCCCTTGAAAGCTTCAGAGATGCTGGAAATAAAATGGGGAGAGGGGGGAGAAAATAGACCAACAAAGGTCTGGAGGAGAGAAAGCCACTGAAATCTCTTGTTTAATTTCTTTGCCCCAAAGGTAATAAAATGCATTTTGTAATGATTTATATATAAACAAGGAGGGGTGTGAGAAGGGCAAATGTTTCAGATTCATCTCTTGCTGGCACATCCTGCGCCATAGCAGGAGCTTTCCTCCCGCTGCCCGCAGGGGTTACCCCCAGCGCCGGCTGGCACCTTGTATTTTGTATCTAGCAAAAGTGCCTCCTTCACCACACAGTCTGCTTGTTCTCCTCTTTTTTCTTTTTTTACCTCTTTTTCTTTTTTTTTTTTTCCTTCCCCCCCTGCCCTTGCATCCCTTATCTGAATATATAAGGCTGCCCTTTGCTCAGATTTATGGGTCGGGGCAGCGCTGTGTGTATTTACAGTCTCCTGACCTGCAGACCTACAGCTGAACAAGAGCAGGAGGAAACCAGGGCCCGTTCCATAAACAGAGACAGATACGAGGGGGAGGCAGCAGATTGCGAGCAGCACTTAACGTTTTTAACTATTTGGCCAAGCCAAGGAATTAGCGATTAGATTAGAGGCAAAGAAAAATGAGAAGCAGGGTTAAAGATTTGGGGCAGGGGGGGAGAAGAGGGTGGCAATGGCTGAGAGTGGCCCCCGAGTTTGGCATGGGGAGAAATTAAAAGTTATAGGGATTCTATAAAAGGTTTTCCAGGGCAAAAGGGAATAGGGATGAAAGCGAATCTCCAAAGCGTTTTAATCAGAGCTGTGCTTTCCTTGGGTAGAGCAGAACAGCTCTTTTCAAGTCTAATTACCTTTTGAGGAGGTAGATTACTTAGTCTATGTTTATTCAGGTACTAATTGCTTCAGACTAAGTAAAAAGAAAACCTTACTGGACGATAATATTTCTTACATCCGTATCTATCGTCCGTTGGTGTGCCGGCAGAAATTTGGTGCAGACGAGACATATTTCAAAGGGGCCAGAGAATTACTCAGCTTCTCCGAGGCGAAGGCAGCAAAAGTGGCAACAACCTGGAAAATAAATAAATGAAATGCAATGTATGTAGGGGTCACGATATAGCATAAGTATATCAACATGATGAACAGCTTTGATGAAAATGGTAAACAAAACCACCCTCTCTTCCTGTGGCTTGTTTTACATTGCAATAAACCACTGACTCTATAACCTATCAGAACATGCTGAGATTTTATGCATCATTTCCAACTACTATTTGAACATTTGGTTTAGAGTACTCATGAACTATAATTAATGGGATTTTTTTTTTCCTGATAGAAAGCGTGCTTTATTGTAGTTTATTACCTGTTGGTCCAAAGCACCATATAGATGACATACATTCACTGTAGGTTTTAGAATGGGGATAAAGGGGGGGAAGGTTTGCACGTGATTATGATGAATTAACGTTTGCCATCTGTAATCAAACCCAGAAGCTTAGCTCGTGATGCCCCATCCAAATTTTCTTTGCTCCAGCGAGTGAGCTGGTAGCGCTGGGACGCTGAGATTTCGGCCCAGCTCAGCCTGCCAGGAGGAGAGGGGGAAAAAAAAAAGCACACAACCCAGGCACCACAAAGACCATTGAGATGAATGGCTCTATTTTATGAGCCATAAAAGTTTTATTCATCTTGACACCGAAACAGGTTTAGGCAGCGAGTTGACACGCCTTAAATAAATAAGTGGAATTAATTCCCCGGCTCTTGAAACAATAGCGGCATGCCCATAATGCTGAGAGCTGCCCCGTTGTTTCCCGTTGCTGCTCGATATTGATATTATTTGTGGGTTGGTTTGTTGGTTTTGGTTTTTTTTTTCCTCCGGGGCCTGGTTGCTCCACTTCAGATTCTTCCCCTGTTTTATTAGAGGTTGAAAAAGGTTCAAGACCTGGTTGTACCGCTGCTCCCACCGACAGCTAAGGAACCAGTTTGGCGTCTGGTTTGTCTGTTGTTTTACTGCTGACCTTCAAATCAACTTTCCCCCCTGACCCCAGGAGGCATCTATCATGACAAGAGGCTGTTTAACACAAATGGTGCCCATTTATAGGGGAAGAGAGTCAGAAGATTTCCTTGGTTGTGTTGGTTTTTGTTGGGTTTTGGTTTTTTGTTCTTTTTTTTTTCCTTTTTGATGAAGAATTTGGTTTTTTCACCCCTCTTTTCTCAGTCACCACAGGTGAAATCCCTCCTAGCAGCTGGCTTATGAAATAATGCGAGGGGAGGCCTTAATGAGCTGAAAGCACCCTCAGCTGGAGATAAATATATGCAAATGAGATGCACAAACAAAGGAGCCCGGACAGAGAAATATCTGCAATTCCAGCAAAATGCTGCCTGCAGCTAGAAGATGAACAGCTTTGATAAAATGGTAACAAAAAGCACCTTTTTCTCCTCCCGCTTGTTTTACATTGCAATAGAGCGTTGTTATTGTAACCCATCGGAGCATGCAGAGGTTTTCTGCCGCGGCTTCAAAAAAAAAAAAAAAAAACACCAAAAAAAACCAAAAACAAAAAAGCTGTTTAAACGTTTGTTTTTAAGGCATTCATGGGCTATGAGCAATGTG